>NW_023658549.1:27500-77500 GCF_015228065.2 Penaeus monodon | reverse complement strand
TTTGTGTCCCCTAGATACAGGTATTTATGTTGAGGACAGACGCTTGGGGGGGACTTGCGCCATTTCGCCAAATTTACTGTTTACACAGGGGCAAAAGGAACAGCATAGGCCCAACTTCGAGGTAGAGGGAGGGCTGGTTTTGGACCAGGTGCGACGAGTGTTCACTTAGCAGTTGGGGGTGAAGGGCGACGGAGAGAGAGATTGTAGGGAGGGAAAAAACGGGCTGGTGAGGAGTCTTTAGGAGGGGAGTCGTGGTAGAATGTACGCCGTCCCGGAAAAAGCGCGTCGAGAACATAACGAGGGTACCCCGCTTGGAGCGACGCAGGAAGCGATCTCCCATTAGGAAAGGGGGTCATAGAGGGGGGGGCACGGGGAACAGGGACGTAAAAAACCCCTCTTTAAAACAGGAGAGAAGGATGAGAAGTGAAATTTTAAACCAAGTATAGGCTTTGTTATGGAGGGGGAGAAGTGATCAGCAGGCAGGGACTAAGGGCCCAAGAAAGGGGTTGTTGTCAACCCCCCTTCCCCCTTGAAATGGAGGGAAGGAGAGGAGATTTCAGCTGTTCAGGAAATCGAGAACAGGGGCAGGGTATGAGGCCCAGAGAGCAAAGACGTCTCGATACCCAGCCAGACGAAGGGAGATGGGGGGGAGCTAGACTCGAAAAAATTTCCATGAAACGGGTTTTGCCAGGACTGGAGAGAAGGGAGAGCCCGTGGCAACACGAACGTCTGAGAGTAGAAGCGCCCTTCAAAGGAAAAGGAATTTTACACTCCACACACAGACGAATCAGTGGAGGAAGACGTCGGTGGGCAAAAGGGACGGGGTTTCATCTGGGGTCCCCTCTGAAGGAAAAGCGAGGAAATCATCAAGCGGGACCTTGGTGAACTGGGAGTCAACATCCAAGTCATCATATCGCGGTGATTTTCCACGGACGGGGAGTGAGCAGGAGAAGGTCCCAAGAAGGGGGTGAGGCCAGGCCCCAAGAAGGGGTCACAGCTCCCCCGGAGGGGGAAATGATGGGGGCAGAGGGTTAGGGTTTAGGAAGCCCATAGAAAGAAAAGGGGACGAGGGGTTTATGAACTTGAACCCTGGTAGAGATTCCCCCTGAAAAAAAGAGGAACAAAAAGGGTCAGAAAAAAAGGTCCCGGGCCTTCTGCAGGAAGAGGCACTATCGAGGACCACCCCGAGTGCCCTTTCAGAAGGGAAAAATGGTGAGGCCTCCCTGGCAGGCTTTGAAGGGGCCTCACGGGAAAACCCCGGGAAGGAAGGGTTGGGGTGGAGGAGAGATTCGAGGGCCGGGATGAAAAACAGGGAGGGGACTCAGGCAAAAAGTTCCTGAGAAGAGATGAAAAGGTCTAATTGGGAAAAAATGTCGATGGGGGGTAAGGGGTGGGGGCGGAGGCAAAGGAAGACCGGGGCAAGGAGTTTTAGTAGTGAGGGGTCAAGGAAGGGAAGATAGGTTGGGGACGCGTTGGAGCCGCTCCTTCAGGAAGTCCGAACGTTTCTCGTGAAAGGTAAAAGGGGATGCTGACCCCTCCTGCCAGCGCTCCCTTTCCCCTGAAGTTTCAACATTAGAGAAGGGGGCACCTTTTTTTGTATTTTGGGTTTTTCTCCATATATATGTATATGTAATAATAATTATTTTTTTATTTATTATACAAATATTTATATTATATTATTATTTTTTAAAAAATAACTATATCTTATTTATTTAAATTAATCTTATTATTATCTATTAACTATCATTATCTATTTTCTATTATCATCTATAAATTTTATATATATATTATATATATAATTTCATATATATATATTAAAATAATTTTATATATATATATATATATATTATAATATTATTCCTAGATAGAGATGCATATAGGATAAACATGACTTACGGGCAGGTTTATATACCTACCCCCATTTCGTGTGTATTCTTGACTTCCCTTTGTTTTTTCTATTTCACAAAGAAAAAGTTAATATTGTCTATTTCCGCGACTAATTTTTACAATCAAAATAATCATTTTTGAAAAGGGGAAAACGTAGCTGAAAAAGTCATTTCGGTTAAACAAGGATTTCGCTGATCCCTTTTGATGACCAATCATGATAAACCCGCATATGAGGGTTTGCCTGTTTGACAAATTGACGCCGGGACGGAAGCCAAGCCCCGATATTGGCGAGGATTTTTGGGTTTCCAGCGTGCGGGGGCTTCGATAGTGCTGTCATGGTGCCAAAGAATGGGAAAAAGGGCAGGAATATCGCTGGTAAATTTAATGCTTTTATAGTTCCGTGGAAGATAAAAGCATAGGACTAATTGCTTACAGAAAGCGGAATAAACAAAAGTCTTAGAAATTAAACAAAAAAAAAAGATCCCTAGGCCCAATCAATCTGAAACCACAGATACAATGCAATATAAATTCAAAATTTAGCTTTGACATTTTCACACGAGACCGTCAATTTTTTGGAATATTTAGGTCATTAAATTTTTTTTGTTTCTTTTTCATTCCAATCCAAGATTATAAGTAAAAAAAAAAAAAAAAAAAAACACACACACACACACACACACATAAACCCCACACATATAATATATATAATATAATATTATATATATTAAAATAAATAATATATATATATAATAATAAATAATATATATATATATATATAATATATTTTTTTTTTTTTTTTTTTTTTTTTTTTTTTTTTTTTTTTTCAGTCACTTGATTCTTAGAATTATCATGAAACAGATTGCGAGTTAAAAGCATGAATCATCTGTTTATGTGTTTCCCCTTTTCATTTTTGGTTTTTTGTTTTCCCTTAAAACCAAAAAGAAACAAATTGAATAGTGTGCACGTGTGATCTGAGGGTACATTAAGGGAAAAAAAAACCCCTTTCTATCTCTGCTTTTTCCCATACCCTATTTGTCTTTTGATCTCCTTTGTTTATTTCTATTTTTTTTTGATTTTTGGCTTCCTCGTCATATTTTGTTTCTCAGAATATTCGGCATCACTTTTTCAATCTTTCTTTCATCTTGAGAAGTATTTTTTTTTTTTAGAAATTTTTTTAACTTTTCCATTCTTTGAATGACACTCATGCACATGCATACACACACTCACAGAAAGAGAGAGAGAGAGAGAGAGAGAGAGAGAGAGAGAGAGAGAGAGAGAGAGAGAGATGGGCATACGAAAAGTAAAAGAAAAAAAAAAAGCGAGAAGTGATGCACACATACACACACACATCCCAAATAATATGAGAGAGAAGAAAAGAAGAAAGAGAGAAATGAAAGAGAAGGGAAGATGTAGCAAAGTGAGGAGAATAAGAATAAGAAATGGTTGTGCTTTTTTCTCTTTTTTTCATTATCAAGAAAAATATCTTAAAGTAAGTTTTCAACGTGTCCTAATAATATGAAATGAAAAGGAACAATCCACTTGCTTTCTAGATATGTTTAAAATCAAGGAGTGTTTGATGTTTATTTTACTTAGGCACTTACTGTAAGATGAGACGTGTAAAGGTCAAAGCGTTCACTTGCAATGTCAATGGGTCTCTTTTATGTGCGTGCGTCGGCATGTAGGCTCTGGTACACACAATTATGGATATACAGACCCACAAATGCACACACAAATACAGAGAAACAAATTCACATGCACACAAATAGACACACAAGATTGCACTTACATACAAATAAACAAATGCATTCCAAGATTTTGACGCCGGAAACATTGCTTTCACGATGTCACCATCGGTCGCATGTCCCACGAAGAACATGGCATTTGAAATTTGACAATTATACACGCGCGTCTTCACTCACATTAGAAATACATTACAGCCGTGTACAGCTTGACAAATTACATATTTTCATTCCAATGCCAACATATTACATTAGAATTACAGCCGTGAACAGCATGACCAATTACATATTCTTATTCCAATGTCAACATGTTACACTAGAATTAACATGTCCATTAGTTTTTATCTTGACAAAGTGTATGGAATCTCCTTCTAACACACGTCCATTAGTTTTGTCGTTACTTGTCAGACATTTCTCATTTATTTTACAGGAATGTCACAGAGTATATATATATAATATATATATATATCATATATATTATATATATATATATTTATATATATGGTATGGTTATTTATGTGTTATATATATATATATTAATATATATAACATATATAGTATACATACCCACAACACACACACACCACACACATCATATATAACCACACACACACACACCACACACACACATATATATATATATACTATATATATATATACACATATATATACATATATATATACATAATATATATGTAGTATATAATATACATATATATTATATATAGTATATATATGTTTCACAATACGGCGCATATAAATATGATGTATACACACACCACACACACACACACACACAACACACCACACCCACATATATTATTATATACATACTATCAACACACACACGTGCGCGCGCGCCACCCCACACATACACACACACACACACAAAAAAACTCACACACACACACACCCCATATATGTATATGTATATTATATGTGTAGTATAATATCTATATATTCATGTATACATAGATATATATAAAAATTAATATATTATAATACATATATATATATTATATTTTAGATAATATTTAGATAGACAATATATTATATAAAACATTAATATATGCATACAATATATACACATAGCACACAACAAAAAATACATATATGTATGTTTATGTTAGAATATATATATATATTATAATTTTATATATATATCTATATATATATAATATAACCTACATTATATACATATTATATCTATATATATATATTATATATATATTATATTATATATATATATCCCTATGTTAATACATATAAAACATGCATATGTGTGTAAAATATATACAAATATATATACATATATTTATACATATATATACACACATATATATACAAACATATATATCCATATATATATATATGTATATATTTTAATATATTTTATATATATATATATATATTATATATTTTATATATATATATATACACATGGTCCGTGGTAAGAGCACTAACTCCGACCCTCGTGGTCACGAATTTAATTCCCCTGCCGGGGCAGCCCGTAAAATGCCTGCGCTCTGACTGCTGGCTCGAGCCCGAGAAAAAAGACATATCGTTAAAGTTAAAAGAGGTGCGTAGGGATGCAACCGCCGCCGTGTTAGCCCGCCCAACCGCGGTTGATTAGAAAGGCATCCACTTAATCAAGGGTGGCACTGCCCTATAACCTCACAATAGTGAAATTTAGAGAGACTTTGTTTCCTTAGTGGACGAATGGTTGAAAACAAATATTTTATATATTTATATATATATATTATATATATATATAATATACTACATATATATATATATAATATATATATATATATATATTATATATAAAATAATAAACATTTATTCATAGATAGATACATAATATTATAATATGTATAATAGAAAAAGAAAGCCTAGTATATGTATTATATTTTATATATATATATATATATATATTTTTATTATATATTATATTATAATATATATATTCAAATACTATGTGGATGTATATATATTATATATATATATATATATATATATATATATATATTATTAATATTCTATATTTTATATTGTGTGTGTGTGTTTGTGTGTGAGTGTGTGTGTGTGTGTGGTGTGTGTGTGTGTGCATGTAATGTTATATTAGTTATATGTATTATATTTTATATATATATTTATTATTTCTATTTATATTTTATTATGTGTATTATATATATATTAAATAAAATATGATATATATATTACATATATATGATATATATAATTTATAATTATGTACATATATCATATATTATTATATATATATCATATATTATATATATTATATATTATATATATATATATATATAATACTATATATATATATAATATATCTATATATATATATTTATATGTATGTATTATATAAAAATATAATAAAAATAATAATAACAATATAATAATAATGATAATATAATAATAATAATAATATTTAAAATAAAAACAATAATTATGATGACAATAATTTAAAATTACTATTATTATCATCATTACTCTTGTCATAAATTTCATTTTTTTTTGTAAAATCTACTAATAAAAATAGTGCTATTAACAACAACAAAAATAATAATAGTAATAATAAAAATAATCTTAATAAGAGTAGTAATAGTAATGATAATAATGGTAATGATAATAATGATAAAAATAATGCTACGCCCCGTGGGTCTTTGTCTCTGTGCGAAGCATGTGTTAACATGAAAAGGTACCCCGGGCATGTGTTAACATGAAGGGACCTGGGCAAACATGACGCAACTGGCGGTGAGCGGAGGAGTGGAGGAACAAGCCGAGAGACCCGGTTGGGTGCTGCTCCTGTGAAGACCTCGTGTTTGCCTTTGTGACCTGATAAACTTTGTGTTGCCCTGTTATAAGCTGTGACATGCTGGTTTCTCCCTCTATTGTGCCTATAGAAAAGTGTACGGGTAAATAACTTGTGTAAATAAAGGAAAGACTGTCATTCTGTGATTATCTCGTGCCCGGGCCCCCCCCCACTTGGCTTCCCTCGTGGTGTTCTGGGACCTGTGGGTGCTCGGGGCCTCTTGGAACTGTTCATGTTCACGACCCTGTGGATAACACGCCGTCTGCCTGGCCTGCCATGTGTTGGTGGCAGAGAGACGAGGCGGTCGGTGTAACAATAATAATAATAACAGTAATAATAACAGTAATAGTAAAACTGATAATAATAATAAAACTATTCCCAATTATTTTTTTGAAATTATTCCTTATCTAAATTATTATTTAAAAAGATTTCATCAAATTCCTTTTTCTCTTTTTTACATCATTTTGTCGGGATTAATGCTGTTTTTTTTTGTTTTGTGCATGTATTTATACTTTTTATTTTTATAAAGTCTTTTTTTTCTGTTTTCTTTTGTTTATAGGGTAAATTTTTTTCTTTCCCCATTCGAATCTTGAAAAGGTGTTTAATGCCCTGCTTGGTCCCGAAATACTTTTTGTGCAATCCACCCTTTTAATCCCATTTTGTAATTGGGTGTTAATGCGCCGCGTTTAGTGATGCAGTGATAAAAAAAGTGCGAACCCGTAAAAATGCTTGGCTTAATGCCGTTCATGTATGTCACGGTTTGTGTTCATAATTAAAAAGTACGGGTTTTCGGTCAGGGGTTTTTTTGTGCCCATCGTGGGGTGATATCTGAGACCCCCTAGCCGTGCTTGTGTGATTTTTAATTAAAGATCGTGCATACGCATTTAACCGATTGTGCTGGGTAGTGTCGTCCCCAAAATTTAAATTGGTACTAGTTTTGCATATTGTTGTTGCGTGTTTAACCTAAAGTTTCTGTTTACAGGGAAAATTACTTGGCCACTGATCGTGCCCGTGCGGGGTTTTCCGTATTTAAAAATTTTCTTCCCGGGGGGGTGTGACTTATTGTGACTAAGCCGCCAAACTCTGCCCGACCTGCTAAAAAGATACCAAGGGCGCTGATCTACACTTCGTAGTTCCTTTCCAAATCCCCCCTTTTTTTTTACTTTTATTTTTTTTTAACATGTAATCTGTACCTTAATGATTTTTTTTTTTCTTGGGGGTGACCGTGTTTATTTTTCGGGAATTTCTTTTATTGAAAGTTCCTTTTTAAGTTTATTGTTTTAAGTAAGCTTTAAGGGTAGGTTTTTTAGTTTAAGGGTTTTTACTTTTAAAATTTTTTTTTTTTTTTAAGTTCTTTCATTTAGTTTAAACCTTTTGGGGTTTTTGGTTTTAAGCTTTGGGTTTTTTGTTTCAGTTTTTTTAATTTTTTTATTTTCATTTATTAATTTTTTAATTTTTTTTTGGGAGGTCGGGGGTCCCTCGCCCTTATAATTCCTGAGTTTTTGAGTCTGTATTGCCTCTGTCTCTTGTAAAGGATCGTTACTAACCCTTCCCCTTTCAGATAAGTTTTTTTTGGCTCAAACTTCTAGCTGTTGAATTTCCTCGATTGCCCTCGACCTGGCCCCCAAACCAGTCACCCTCCCCCTGACGTCAGGGGGGCACACCCCAAAAATCGGAATTTTGGCTAGGGGGCCTTTCGCCTGGTCCGCCACCTTTTGGGGCCCTCTCGCTCAGTTGTGCTGGCCCTCGGTGGCAAAGGGAGTTTATGGACGCGAGTATCCCTAAAAAGCGCGAGGCTCAGACTGGGACGTCGTAAAATGTCCCGTCCCCCTGAAGAATAAGTCGTCAACGCTGAAAAGGGTTAAACCCCTTTGGTTTTTAAAGTAAAAAGTACCCTTACTCATAAAACTAAAACCAAGGCCTCCAAACTGACCGGATGGGGGAAAGGGGG
The DNA here is from genome assembly GCF_015228065.2 of Penaeus monodon. Classification (NCBI taxonomy): domain Eukaryota; kingdom Metazoa; phylum Arthropoda; class Malacostraca; order Decapoda; family Penaeidae; genus Penaeus; species Penaeus monodon. The sequence goes on along the minus strand of NW_023658549.1, from coordinate 69,093 downwards.
CAAATCATGTCCTTACTCATCCAAAAACTGAAATAGAGGGCTAGAAAAAGGGAAATTAAAAGCAAAAAACACCGTTCATCCCCCCTCTGCCGCTACCGGGAGTGGGGAGAAACCGTTTTTACCCCCCCACCCCGCGAAAAAGGGACTGGAAGGGAAAGGAGAAAATAAGTCCAATCTCTGTAACTAAAAAACTGGGAATACATAAAAAGAAATAAAAAACCGTGAAAGGGGTCAGGAAGAAAACATTAAGGGTTTCCCTTTATGAAAGGAAACCAACGGGGAAGGAAACTTAAACTTGTTTTGGCCTTTTCCAGGAAACCAGGAATGCGCTGAAAGGGGCGAGTTGTCAATTCTTTCCTTTATCGCAGCATTTCGTTTTATTTTCGGTGTTTCATGTTGCCGCAAAAGGCCTGGAGTGTTTTTTTGGGAAGGGCCGGAAAAATCGGGGGGAAAATTTTAAAGTATTTTGTTGTTTTAGATGGGCAAAATACCTTACCAATCAAAAGGGAGACATATAAACCTAAAGAATTACCAAGCATGCAGCTTATTTTTTCAACCATAAACATTCAGAGAGCTTTTGGTCTTCTGGTCAAATTCTAAAAAAAAAAAAAAAAAAAAAAAAAAGCTATATATATATTATAATATTTTAAAATATTTATATTTTATATATATATATATATAATATCAATAAAATATATATATATAAATATTTATTATAAATATAATTATGAATAGTATACTATTCTTTTCACCGGTGTTGCGCAAAATCCTCTTGTCTTTGCTCTGATTCTTCTGCTTCCTTTTTCTCTTTGCTGCTGATGGTGATACGAACTCATTGTAGATTAAAGTGTTCCAGAAAACTTTCTAGACAGGATTTGGTTTTCCCCCTGACCCTGAATTTGAGGGTTTTATTGTATTTTGATAACTATATAAAAATGATATGATAATAAAAATGAAAATTTTTGCAGTAAGAAAATCAGAATTATAAATGTTTTTAGAATTATCCCATACATCATTTTTGCTGTAAACTTTGAAAATGCGGCCATGAAATTAAAAGTATTCTATTTAAATATCTTTTTGACGCACGCGGCTGAAACTCGATTAGGGCAAATTTATAGCCAGTCATTTGAAATATACAAAAACTTTCAAATTATTAAAATCTTTGTGACAGCCAGGAACAACGCTTACCAAAGGGGAATGAAAAACGTGAAACTCTTTACTGATACTTCGCCCAGGGGCTTAAAAAAGGGCTACTGCCCTGTTTCCCCCGACTGCATTATAGTATTTGTTATATCCCTAAAAAATATACTCATTTACGCCATGATGTTTACTTGAGTCTCGCATTTTTTCTGTGAACCAATCTGTCTCTTTTTTTTAAAAGTCTTCTAGGTTGGAAGGACATGGGGCAAAAGAATATGCTAATTTTGATAAACAGATGATTTTTAATATTAAAAACCAAAATTTTAACGGAAAATTCTTTTAAAGGGAGGAAAGAGTTGATAAAGAAGCTGCCATATGCTACACGATTTTCCCCCTTGTTTGGAAAGTTATTCCAAAAAGGGTTTTTCAAGAAAAAACATCGTGCATAAAAAATACCAGTCTGAATTTTCAACGTATTGGATTTTACAAAAATCCAAAAAAATTATATAAATTTTTTTTTTAAAATTTCCCCCTCTTTTTTACCAAGGTGTCTGGTTTAAAAGGGGATATCCTTTTTTTCTTAAATTTTATGTTATTTGTTGCCAAACCCTTTTTTTTCCCTGATCCTATCAATATTTGGAGCTTATTCATTTTGAACGTTAAATAAAATATCCCAAGAATAAAAAAAAAAGAAAATTAAGGGGTTTTTTCAAAATTCATCACAGAAAAAAAGAAGGAAAAAACAATAGAAAAAAATAATTTTGCAATGTTCATATACAATACTATAACCCCTTTATTTCTATTCTTCAAACAAAACATTTTGCTGGTTGACTCAGAATTGTCTTTTTTTTTTCCAAACAATTAAAAAAGACGGGAAATGAAAAATTTTCGATTTTCTTTAAAGGCGAAGCGTAAAAATGGTGAGAGACTAGATAGGGAACTCTATATATTTATTACTTTTTATTTATTTATTTTTTTTAAATTATTATTTCTTTTTCTTATTCAATTAATACCCCCTTATATCAAAATGATACCAAACGCTATTATGCAACTCCATTATTATTTCTACTACCAAATAAACAATTAAAAGTAATAAAAATGATGACAGCAATAATAAAATAAAAAGATTTAATAAATTAAAATAATAAAATAATAAAATAATATAAAAATATAAATACAAAAAAAACCCCTTATCATATGGATTTCTAAATACAATGCTAATAAAGGGAGGGGAAAGTACAGTGGAACCCAGGAAGAAAGAATGTTTTAGGAAAGAATAACCTCTAGGTTTTCTACTTCCCCGTATAAAGGAAAACAAAAAAAAGCCAGAAAAAAAAAATAAAGGGGGGATAAATTATTTTGTGGACTTTTTTTTTTTCCCCTCAAAACGTCATTTTTGGGGGTAACTCTCAAAAGGCTATATTTCGCTAGATTTTGCCGCTTTTTCGACTGGGGTTTTTTTTTTTTACCTTTTTTTTTTATTTTATATATGGAAATTTTCCCGTTTTTCATCATTATTACAGATTACATATTATTACCGTTTCATCATCATTATCATCATCATTTCTATTTTGCAATAATTATCATAATTTTTCAATTATTATCATTATTATTGCAAATTTTGCAGTTATATATATTTTCAACTATACTAAAAACAAACCATAATATGTAAAAACATTAAAAACAATAAAAACGATTTTTTAATAAATTTTTTATATCATTATTTTTAAATTAAAATCGTTATTACTGTAATTTTATGTTTTTAATAATTATTTTGCAATTTCTACCGTAAAATAAAAAATTGATAATAATACAATAATAAATTTTTTAAAAATATCATACGATTTGTATTTTATTATACTTTTATTATTATTATTTTTTGTTATTATTACAGTTTTAAATATTTTTTTCAATAAAATTTTTAATTAAAGTAAATAATAATAAAATAATAATAATAAAAATAAAAAATAATAAAAATATAATAATACTAATGACAAAAAAAGATATAGTAATAAAATTAATAATCATCAATGTTTAAAATTCTCTTTATTTTCACTTTTATCTCATTTTTTCATGATTAATACATTTCTGGTATTACTTCATTATTAAAACCAATAATTTGCCAAAACATCAAAAGAAACGAAAAACTTTATTTTGGGTATACTCTGAAAAGGCATTTTCAGTTTTGTTTTTTTTTTTTTCGACTTCTGGGGTTTTTTTTCTTTTAAACCTTTTTTATTATTATGACACATTAAAGCATTGTTATCTCATTATTATCTAAATTTTCACCATTTTACCGTTTTCACTTATCATCATTTTATCATCTTTTCAATTTTTATCTCATTATTGCAATTTTTTATTATTATTTTGCAAATTATTGCAGTTATAATTATATTTGCAAATATACTAATAACAACAAAAATAAGATGTAATACAAAAATAAAACAATAAAACGATTTTATTAATTATAATATCTTATTTTAATTAAAACGCTATTACGTAAATTTTTACTGTTATAAAATTTTTTTTGCACTATCCCACCAGTAAAATAATAATATGATAATAATAAAAATAATAATATTAATAACAATACATGGATTATATTATCATTATCTTATTATTATTATTATTATTATTTTATTGTTTTATTTCGTTATAATTATTTTTTTTCAAAATACAAAAATTAAAATAAAAATAAAATAATAAAAATATAATAATATAAAAATAATAATAAAAAATAAAAATGATATGATTAGTAATAATATTAATAATCTCAAATGTTATCCAAATTCTCTTTATTCTCCTTTTTTCTTTATTTTGTCCATGATTATAGTTCGGTATTTTTATCATTATTACCCTAATATTGCCAAAACATCAAATGAAACGAAAAAAAGTCTTTGGGTATACTCTCAAAAAGGGTATATTTCGCTGATTTTGCCGTTTTTTCTATTTTTGGTTTTTTTTTTTTTTTACTTTTTTGTATTATGGGCACAATTCCTGATATCATCATCATTATTATTGATTACATCATTATTACCTTTTTCATCATTTTCATCATATTATCATCATTATTCAATTATTTATTAATTATTTTTGCATTAGCGTTTTAAAATACATTTTTGCAAATAACTAATAACCAAATAATATAATAACAAATAAACGTTTTTAAAAATTATTTATATCATTTTTTAAATTTAAAACGTTATTACTGTAAATTCTGTTTAAATAATTTTTTTTTTTTTTTTTTTAATTTTTCCCACCCGTAAAATAAAAATAATATAAAAATAACAATATAATATTTAAAAACAAAATCATAGCGATTTTATTATTTTTACTTATTATTATTTTTTTTTATTATTACAGTTATAAAATTTTTTTTTGCAATAATATAATAAATTAAAATAAAATAATATAATATTTAATAAAAATAAAAATAATATAATAATATATAATAATGACAATAATTGATAACAGTAAAAAATTAAATTTTCAAAAATTTATCAAAAATTTTCTTTATTCCACTTTTATCACATTATTGTCATGATTATACAAATTTTGGTAATTAATTTTATTATTACCCCCAATAAATTTCCAAAAACATCAAATGAATGAAAAAAAGCATTTTGGGTATATTTCAAAACTATATACGCTAGATTTTGCCGTTTTTTGACTTCTGGGATTTTTTTTTCTTTTACCCTTTTTTTTATATATGGAAAAAATGCTGTTATTTTCACATTATTATCATGATTTATCATTTTACCGTTTTTTCCCTCTCATTTCACATTATTGCTTATTACATCAATTGCAAATTTTATCATTATTTTGCAATTTTGCAGTTTAATTTAATTCTGCAAATATACTAAAAACAAAAACAATAATATTGTAATAAAAATAATAACTAAAACGTTTTTTAAAAAATTATTTAATCATTATTTTAATTAATTCGTTATTACTGTATTTATTTCGTTATATAATTATTTTTTTCAATTAATACCCGAAAAAAATTTAATTGATATAATAACAAAAATAATTTATAACAAAACATAGCGATTAGTATTTTTATTTACTTTTGGGTTTTTTTATTATTCATTTAATAATTTTTTGGGAATAATACTATATTAAGTAATAAAAATTTAAAATAATTTTAATAAAATATGATTAATCAAAAATAATAATTTGTGCTACCCATGGGCTTTGTCTCTTGGGGAAACATTGTTTTAAAATGAAAAGGGTACCCGGGGATTGTTAAAAAAGGGGCCTGGGCAAACAGCGCCTTGCGTGAGCGGAAGAGCGGAGGAACAACCCAAAAGAGACCGTTGGTCTGCTCCCTTTAAACCTCTTTGGTGCCCTTTTGACCATAAACTTTGTGGGCCCTGTTATAAGCTGTATCGGGCAGTGGACATGATGGGTTTTCCCCCCGATTGTGCATAAAAATGACGGGTAAAAAACTTGTGTAAATAAAGGGAAAACGTAATTTGTTTTTATTTCGTGCCCTGCCTCATGGTGTTCTGGGGCCGTAGTGCTCGTGCCCCTTGGACTGTTATTTCACCCCTGGGATGCACGCCCTCTGCCCCCTCTTTGTATTTTGCGAGAGACGGGGGGCCGGGGTAACAAAAGGTTGGAGTGGGATTTTTATATTTGATTTGAGACGCGCCGATTTTTCATGTCTCCAAAATGGCGGGAGCCCTGAGGGGGAGGGGCTATATGACAGGGAAGTAGGTTAACCGGCCAGATGGACCTGATCCCCCTGCGGCCGGGATAAGAGGGAAAAGCACAAAGGGCAAAAGCAGCCGAGGCACGCGAGCGCACCCTCTCGTCGGGAATGCGGCAAGGGAAGGCAGAGGAAAGTTCTGCCCCTTGTTTAATTCTATAAGCAAACCCTTTCATCTGTGAAGATGGAAACTCAGCAGTACCCGACAAGGGCCCCAAAAGCGTGAAAGTGAACTGTGGGGAGTCGACTCTGAAGGGGGGGTTCAGGCCTGGGGAGAAGTGAAGGTGGAAAAAGGGGGCCCTCAGGCGTAAAGTTTCAAACAGGAAGGGAGACGAGGTTCGGCAACAGATGCCAGAGTGTCAAATTTTGGGGGGCTGCCTGGGGGCCCCGTGGCAGGAAACCCCGGGGCCCCGCAGTTTCGTTCGCAGCCAGGGGTCGTGCAGAAGGCTGGGGACCCATCAAACCAGTCCCTTGGGTATAGGGGGCGCAAAATGGGCCCGGGCAACCCCCTCGTTGCTCCCTCCCCCCTTTTCCCCCTCGGGCGTGTTTAGTTCACCCGGGACCATTCTCCCCCCGCAGCCCCTCGGCCTCCAGACTTCTTGGCGTAAGCCACTGAGTACGACGGAAGGTGGCCTGGAGGCATATTCCGCCCAATTTAATGCGGCATCTGCCCAGGGGGTGGAGCCCGGGAAAGAAGCCTGCGCGGGGAAAAGAGCTAAAAGGGCCCCCGGTGGGAAATGTTGGGGCATCTCCGCATCCCAAATGCCTCTTACACCCGTGGGGAGGCTTTGAAACGCCGTTTCGGGCACCACCCCAGGCCAAGGTAAATCAGCCCGCTTGAAGAAGCGGCTCGTGACGTGGGGGAACCTGTCCCCCCCTGGCGCGGGGGGGGGCGCTGGTAGGGGGGGTGACCCTGGGGGGGCGGAGAATGATTTTGGTCCCCTGGGGGCCGGATACCCAAAAAAACCCCCTGTTACAGGCGAGGACGTTTAACCGCCCTTTCAACAGTGTACCTTACAAATCCTTACTATATTGTTTGTGACCTACCCCAAAAAAAAAAAAAAAAAAAAAAAAAAAATCAAAGTTAACCTTTTAAGGGTAATGTCAACTTGTAATTTAAATTCGCTAAACTGCCAAAAAAGAGGGGGGATCGGGGCTGGGTGACCTCAGCGTCACCTCGTAACCGCCAAAAAAGCCCAAAACTCAGCTGTTTTTCGCTGGGGCTACAACAAAGGGAAACTGCCACCGAAAGGGCCCCAAATCAAAAGAAAGAAGACCAAATTTCTCAGATAAGAGATGTTGGCTCCATAGAAACTGTGGGAAAGAAGAAAAAATGTGGGTTTAGGTAAATTTAAAAACGAAAAACTGCAAAGTGAAAAATAACGCCTTTTGGGAGTGTACACGGAGTGTCTTGTCGCTCCGTACAGAGAATGTGAAAAGTCGTAGAAGGCGCAAAGAGAGACGAAAAAAAAACAACACACACGGGAGGAACAGTAAGATTTTATAAATAAATTTTTTTGGGGTTTAATTTTTCCCAAAATGACAACCGGGTCTTCCCTACAATATTTTTCACAAATTTTTTTTCGTGGATGAAAACAATCTGAATATTTTAGTTGCATTCTCCCCCGACAATCTTGATGTGTTTATAAATCCCGATAGCAGGGGAGGGGAGAAGTGTCAGGGGAAATTGGGGTAAAACAGGGTGAAATAAAAAAAACAACAAAATGTGTAAAACAGTACAAAAAACGCTTAAAAAACGGATAAAGAAAACCCCGGACCCTCGCCGCCATCTTTTTCAAACTCTTTTGGCCGCCGCGCCAACTTTCGAAAAACTCTACGGGAACCATAACCCCCTTGTTTCTAAAAATCTACGGGATTTCACATATTCCGATCCCCGTGGTATCGTACAATGCGTCCAACCAAAAACCAAACCCAACCTTTAAACCTGTGGGGATTTATACCTAGCTAATAATTCCCTACCCCGGGGCTCTGCCCCCCGGCCCCCTGTGGTAAATTTTACCCTAGCCGGGGGCTACGCCCCCTGGACCCCTTGTTTAATATATCCCTAGCCAGGGGTTTCGCCCCCGGCCCCCGGTATTATACGCCTACCGGGGCTACCCCCCTGGACCCCCGGGGGAAATTTTTCCCTAGCCAGGGGGCTACGCCCCCTGGACCCCGTGGTAATATTTACACCTAGCCAGGGGGCTATGCCCCCTGGACCCGCAGGGTAAAACCACATACCTTTTTATATCGCGAAACACCGAACGTTTCTTTGCTTCCGGCTATGGTCACATTTGCTTTGTTTCTGATCTCTTTTTTCATCATTTGCGGCTACTGGATGGGTTCAAATATCAGGTTGTGATAGAAACGATGGTCTATTTGTCCAGTATATCCACAAAAGGGCTTTAAAATTGACCCGGAATCGACGCAGCACTCGAAATAAGACATTGCTCACCGGCGTTGCTCGACGTATTGCGCTGCTGGCCTGTCAAATCTCCCGGTGGCAAAAGGCGCAGGCGCACACGGTTATTGTACAGAATAGTATAAATACTTACCAAACACGTAAATGAAGAACAAAAAAAGGAAAAGAACGCATTACATACATGAATCGAGAAAATGGACGCTGATAATGACAAATATTCGTTCTCACGAGCGCGTAGCAATACAGGACTACTTGGTGAGATTCCGCGGTCACATTTGTTTTGATTCTCGCGAAGTTAACATGGAAGGGACTTAGAAAATGAAGGGGCAATCTTCACTCTTGTCGTCCTATATCTCCCTTATTTTCGATTTGCACACCTTTTGCCATAGATGAAAAGGGTCTTAGTTTTCGTCAAGGTAACCACTCCATACACTTATTTTACTGTACGTTTGGTTGACATGCAGGAAAAATTTTCCAATTTTGTTCTGGAAATTCTTTAGGTACCCTCAACATTAGCTGTTGAAATTGCTCACAAGTGCTTGAAACCTTATCTTTATCAGTCAGAGTAAAGGAAATCTAGAACATGTCATATAATCTAGTTATTCTTGTCACAGAATAGTTGAAGTAGGAGTGAGTATCAACTTTATGTTTTTTATTATTTAATATCCATGACAAAGTAACTCAAAGTAATGTGAGGGTAATATCAAGTGCTGAATATGATAGTACACTCAACTGACACATAACACAATATGGAGACAAAACTTAATGTCATAAAGAAAACAGAATGTAGAATAGTTTAGTAATTACCTATATATCAGTTCTCTTATTCAAAGATTTTAGAACATTGAGGATTAAACAAAGGCCAACAATATAACTTAAAAAATGGTAATATTAAATGCATAACCGTATTTGTTTGGTATTATTTCATTTCTGAGTGTGTATTGATTTTAAGAATAATTTATTTCCTGAAAAATGTGCAATTGTAAGAACAATTTTCACCTTATAAACATCCTTCACAAATGTAGTCTAATGTCAGCGAATTTTTGAAGTAAATAAAATAAATAAATACGACTCGTCAGTTATAAATAATAACAGTATTACATGTAGGATCTAATTTGCTTTGTATTCTTATTAGTGTTTATATTTAAGTGTCCGTGGGTTTCTTTGGTTTGGTTCTTATTTGCAATTACCCAGGTTCTTTTATGGTATCCTCTGGGATATAGATCATCTCGGGGCATATTAAATACGATATTGCACTTTCATAGTTATATTCCTCAAAAATGTACAATTCACACAAATACAAGATAAAAAAAACTCGTGATTGCAGTAGTTGTTCGGTGAAATATCGGTGGAACGGAGTGAAGGTTTCCAGCCTTAGATTCAGGCACCTGGAGTATATTCGTCCTAAAGGAGCCACTGGTGGAGCGGGCTGCAGCTATCAAAATGTAGCCCAGTTCTAATAATAGGAGGCTGCAATTAGTAATAAGATAATTTTAAACATTCCTTCCATCACTTCGGTTCATTGCACGTCACTGCATTATATTTCTTAAGTCAATTCACCAACAGTATGTACAGGAAATACAAAGAGTGAAACAACTTACAATGTGTTCAGGTGTGGAGCTCGGAATAGAGTGGCAAACCATAGATGGCAACCACCGACCATGGTTGACATGAGGCTTTGGTGGACTCGAAGCTGCCGTCCGAACGGGTGGATGGTGAACCAAATGAACCTTACACCTCATCCGCACACCAAACACACACGCATAATAAAAATAGTGAAACCATCACTAAAGAAGAACCCTTTACAAAGCCCCCCAATTCAACTTAAATCGCAGATTTCAGCGAAAGTGGGGTTTCACTCAACTTAAATTATCATTAATAATAACGTAAGGTTGTTACGTAAACAAGAACAAAACTTTATACAGAACATCGGGCTGAGTATGTCAGCTCCAACATTTTCTTGGCCTTTTATATATTCTATTGTGAATGATGTGACTGAAGGGCGAGTGACCAGCGCATAATCCGACCGTTGCTGTTTTTCATGTTTTTAATATACTTTAATGGCTGTTGATCAGTTTGCAGATAAATTCGCGTCCATACAAATAACATAGAATTTTTCGATCGCCCAAACGATCGCCAACCCTTCTCGTTCAATGACAGCGTAACGAGTCTCCCGATCTTTAAGTTTTCTACTTGCGTAGGCGATGGGCATGAGGACGCCATCGACACTTTGCAACAAGACGGCCCGAGGCCAGTATCACTCGCGTCAGTGCGAAGATAGAAAGTCTTACTGTAGTCGGGCAAAGTTAGAATAGGGGCATTCATCAAGAGATCTTTTAATTCGTTAATCCTGTCAACGAGGCTAGGGGTCAGATTCAGTTTATTAGGACTAAATTTCTTTAACAAAGCATTCAGGGGATATGCGAGGTTTGCCAGATTCGGAATGAACTTTCGGTAGAACGAGAGAGTTCCGAGAAAGCTGCGTAACTGCTTCTTCGTCTCCGGTAAAGGCATGTTTCTTAATGGCACTAACTTTATCAGGAAGTGTACTTAATCCCTTATCACTAAGATTAATCCTAGATATTTTATGCTAGGATAAGCAAAATAACATTTACTTGGCCCGGCGGTTAACCCGTGCTCGCGTAAACGCTCCAAAACTTTCCTCAAATGCAAAAGATGATCGAAAATGTCTGACTATGTATAACCAAGTTTGTCAAAATAACAATTAACATTGTTTAGACCAGCAGTTACCTTACGCATCAGTCTAATGAAAGTAGCGCACGCCGTACGTAAACCGAATGGTAATTTTCTAAACTGCATAAGGCCATACTTCTGTGTAGCAAACGCGGTGTACTGCTTCGCCTTATCACTCAGAGGAATTTGCCAGTAACCCTTACAGAGATCAATTTCCGTAAAGTATGAATCTCCCACGAAACTACCCAACGCTTCTTCCATGGTCGGCATCGGCTCAGCGTCAAAGAGGCTTATGTCATTAGGAGACCTGAAATCTACACAAAGCGCCACGAGTTGTCGGCCTTCTTCACCAGTACTACAGGTGAACAATAAGCAGAGGTTGACGGTTCAATTACTCGCAATTCCCTCATCCTTTCCACTTCCTCGTCAAAAGCGTTACGTAAATGATATGGAATAGGATAAGGCTTCGTATGAACGGGAACCTCTGTAGTCAAATGAATATCATGAACTACTGTACTGGTCATGCCTGGTTTATCGACAAATACGTCAAGAAAAATCAGCGATTAGATGGTTTAGCTCTGAGGTTTGTTCATTTGAGAGTTCAGAGTTAAAATTAAATTCGTATTTACCAGGATTATACAATTCGGGTATATCACATACGCCATTAGCGTTCTTATCTATGGGATCAGAAGCATCTACCACGCAAGCTTGGCACACCTGAGAGTGAGAAATGTCATTTTCGCGTCTTTCATATTTCTTCAGCATGTTCACATGATAAAGCTTCATTTTCCCTTTTATTTTTATTTCATAGTCTACACCATTTTCATGCTTGCGTACAACAGAATAGGGACCCTTCCACTGAACAGTTAGTTTGTTATGCGAAGTTGGCAACAGCACAAGTACTTCATCCCCTTCTTTTAACGTTCGAGCTCTAGCTTTCCTGTCGAAGTACGTCTTGTACATTCTGCTATCACGTCTGCATGAGCGGATGCTAGTTGAGCCGATTGTTTCTAATCTAGATCTCAGATCTAATACATATTGATAGGTACTCTAACCTCCCCATCAATATCTTTAGTCCATAAATTATGCAGAATTGATAAAGGGCCACGTACCTTACGGCCGTACAGCAACTCAAACGGACTAAATTTTAGCGTATCGTGAGGAATCTCGCGATACGCAAACAGACGGATGGGATGTAACGATCCCAGTCATGTGGTCGTTCGCTGCAGAGCTTTTTCAACATAGCTTTTAGCACTGCGTGAAACGTTCGACGGTACCATTACAACACGCGTGATACGGACTGGTGTATAATGCTTTAACAGAAAGTAATCGGTTGATCTCTGCCATCAAATCAGACTTAAATTGTGTACCACGATCAGAAAGAATCTCTTTCGGTATTCCTACACGAGCGAAAATGGTTAACAACGCTCAGCAACAGTTACCGAGTCGATATTTCTCAGAGGAACTGCCTCAGGAAATCTGGTGGCCATGTCAATCAAGGTCAACATATACTTGTGCCTCGGCTCGAGGCGGGGAGATCGGCCCGACGTATATCAATCGCTACTCGGGAAAACGGCTCGCTTATGACTGCATCTGAACCATGGGGGCCTTTCTGATCTTGCCCTTAGGACCGTTTTCCTGGCAAGCATGACAAGAGCGACAGTAGCGTTTGATCTCTGCGCCTGCTCCTGGCCAAAAGAATTTATGGAATACCTTTTTCTGCAGTCTTTCGATGAGAGAAATGACCTGCCAAAGGGGAATCGTGAGCCATAGACAAAATTATTGGAATAAATCTACGGGGCACAACCAATTGTTTCTCTCCGATTTCGTGTTCGTGTTTGCTCTTTACGCAAATACGGTAAATCAACCCATTTACTCGTTCGAATTTTACCGAACGACTTTTTAACAGTGACAATAGCTTTAATTCTTTCCTTAGAACGAATGTGTTCTAGAGACGGGCAAGAGGACTGAGCATCCATGAAGTCTTGCTTAGAGACGTTCTCAAATTTGAAGCTGGGAACAATTAGTTTGTCAGGACCGACATTTTCCTTCGCTTTGGCGGCCCGCGTCGCAACAGCATTAACTTCGCTCCTCTGAGGAGTTTTGGCTGCTTTCGTGTTCGGAATGTTCACGCTCGACGCCTTGACCCCCGCACCATACCTATGAGGACATCCGTGAACTTTATCGCGCAACCACGACGTCAAACCACCCATTCAGGAATTTACTCCTAATCAGACAACGTGCGGTGGGGAATTCGCGCCGCTCCCCCAGGTAGTCATACAGCGCAACCACCTTTCCTCGCTTGACCGAGGCGGGCACGAGCGATTCCTTCACTATAACTGACGAGCAACCCGAATCAAAAAGTACATTCACTGGCTTGCCATTTAAGGATCCATCACACGTAATACCGTGATCGTATTTTACATTAGCCTTAAATGCAGCATTTACTTTCTGAGAAGTCTTGGGTTTCGCGAATTTAAGGTTCGGGCAAGAAGGACGTATGTGACCCACTTTGGAACAGTGGTGACAAATCACATCCTTAAGGGAACATTCGTATCTTTCTTATAAGCAGATTCATCTTTAACAGGTGTTTTTATGACCTCTACCAGCTCTATGGGCGCAACGATACCCATCTGCTGTTTGAGCCATTTCCACTGTACTTGCGAACGTCCGTTCTTTGAGAAAGATGCGAAGGTCAAGAGGGCATTACTCAACAGCTGTCTTGTATCAAAAAGTCAAACAACGAGTTGTATTCCCTTTCGACACTACTCATGATTAACCAGTGATCTAAATACTGGGTCATTCTCGTAATTAACTGAACCGTAAGTCTCAGTATCACCAACTTTGCTTTCTTTGAACTTTTTACGGTATGAGTCAGCGTCAACGTTATACGCCTTCAACAACGCGTCTTTTAACTGACTGTAATCCTTCAAAATGTCGTCTGCCAAACTTACGTAAATTTGCAAGGCTTACCTCCCAGAGTGAGCCAAGGTAAATATGATAATCATTAGAATTCATCCTTGCAAAGCAGCTAATTTCTCAATCTACGCAATAATCATCAATATCGTCATTACCATCGGTGAATAGAGGCATTCTTAATTTAGGGTAATGATCACGACTGTCATTGAGTGAAAGGTTCTCGGGTCTCACGCGAGCAAGGGCCAGCTCGTGGGCACGCTGCTTCTCGGCCTCGTTCGCTTCATATTCGCGCTGTCTTTCCTCTCCTGAACTTCTAACTCTTCGCGTTTCAGATCTCGCTCCTTTTGTCTCTCCTCTCGTTCCCTTTGCTTTTTCTTCTCTTTCGTTTTGTTCTTTGTATCTAACTTCCTCTTTTAAAACTAAAGCATTTATGTCCGCGGCAGAAAGACCTGCTTCCTTAGCACACTTAACTAGTTCTACTAAGTTTCAGCGAACATGATTATAAATATAAAAAGATTCAACTAAGTGAATATGAATTTGATATACAAGAGATGAACGTGTTATCACGCTATCAAAAATTACGAAAATCAACGATTCTAAAAGAAAATCGTAGAACATAAACAAAAGACTAGCACACACTTAGAATTAAGTTCCGTTTCAAACTGACTTGATGCGAGCGAAACAGCTTAAAGAAACGGCGCACAGACTATCGCACAACAACGGCTAGTCTAACTCAGCGCAAAACATCGTTAACAGCAATGGTAGGCTTACGCACAGGTGTACAATGTACAAGGCCATCACAGTTAAGATAACGTAGTTATCTAAAAAACTACCACAGGGGTACACCACAGTCGTCACTGACTGATCTCCCTAAATACAGCGAGGTAAAATAGAATCACCTAACTGAGCACTCGCGACGATGCACGTCGGTAAACGGTGAAAAGGAGCACGATCGGACTAGATTGACTCTTAACCCTATCGCGTATGACGTAGTGTTCCGTATGTAAAATACACTCGCAGCGCGAGTCGTCACACTCCTTCACCAAAAAAAAAAATATCCACAACCACCATTCCTCCATTTGGTTCTCCGCATCACCATTCTATGGTTGGCCACTCCTCCGGTTCCACATTACATTCTGTTAGCGTAAAAGAAAGTACATAAGTAAATATAATAAACAAGCCCTGAGTAATCTATAAGAGGATCCTACCACTGCGCCAGATTGTCCGTGGTTTCTTTGGTTTGGTTCTTATTTGCAATTAACCACAGGTTCTTTTTATGGTATCCTCTGGGATATAGATCATCTCGGGGCATATTAAATACGATATTGCACTTTCATAGTTATATTCCTCAAAAATGTACAATTCACACAATACAAGAAAAAAAAAAACTCGTGATTGCAGTAGTTGTCGGTGAAATATCGGTGGAACGGAGTGAAGGTTTCCAGCCTTAGATTCAGCACCTGGAGTATATTCGTCCTAAAGGAGCCACTGGTGGAGCGGGCTGCAGCTATCAAAATGTAGCCCATTCTAATAATAGGAGGCTGCAATTAGTAATAAGATTAAATTTTAAACTTCCTTCCATCACTTCGTTCATTGCACGTCACTGCATATATTTCTTAAGTCAATTCACCAACAGTATGTACAGGAAATACAAGAGTAAACAACTTACATGTTTCAGGTGTGGAGCTCGGAATAGAGTGGCAAACCTAGAATGGCAACCACCACCATGTTGACATGAGCTTTGGTGGACTCGAGCTGCCGTCCGAACGGGTGAGGTGAACCAAATGAACCTTACACCTCATCCGCACACCAAACACACACGCATAATAAAAATAGTGAAACCATCACTAAAAGAAACCCTTTACATTAAGAAAAAGTAATTTCTTCAATTAACATCATGATGTAAAATAATTAAGATATTTATTTTTTGACTTAATTAAAAATAGCAAATTCAGCTCGTCAGTTGTGATCATACGTAAATAAATATCACATAATCATTCAGTCACATCATAAAAATTAACAACTGGTAACTTGGTCCTTAGGTATTTACCATTTGAATCATGAACCCAGTTTTTTTTTTTTTTTTTTTTTCGTTTTTTTTTTTTTTGTTTTTTCCAAATAAAAACCTTTTAAAAAATTTTTTTTTTCTTTTTTTAAAAAGGTTCTTTTTCTCTTCCCCTTTTTTCCGGGGTTTTTTTTTTTTCTACCTTCCCTCCCTTTAAATTTCCTCCCCCAAATCCCCTCTAAAATCCCCTAAAAAAAAAAAAAAAAAAAAAAAAAAAAAAAAAAAAAAAAAAAAAAAAAAAAAAAAAAAAAAAAAAAAAAAAAAAAAAAATTTTTTTTTTTTTTTTTTTTTTTTTTTTTTTTTTTTTTTTTTTTTTTTTTTTTTTTTTTTTTTTTTTTTTTTTTTTTTTTTTTTTTTTTTTTTTTTTTTTTTTTTTTTTTTTTTTTTTTTTTTCACCTTTTTTTCCCCCTTTCCCCCCCCCCTTACGCGGCCCCCCTTTCCCCTTTCCCCCTTTTTTTTTTTGTCCCCCCTTTTTTTTGGCCCCCCTCCTCCTTTTGGTTATGTTTAAATTTTCGTCCATAAAAAATTTAAAAGAGTGTTTGGGAAATGGTAAGTAATTAAAATTTAAGTTTTTGGTCCCCAGTGGGTTTTTGTTCGGGGTTCGAAGTTTTTGTTTTTAAAAAGGGAAAAGGGATACCCCTGGGCTGTTTTCCCTTTTTGAAGGGGGCCTTGGGCAAACTTAACCGCAAACGGCTCTGGGATGAAAAAAACCCAAGGGGCCGGAACCCTTTTGGGTGTTCCCCCGGGAAAGCCCCCCTTTTTTTTAATTTTTAAAAATTTTTTTTTCCCTGTTTTTTAACCCCTGTAAATTTTTTTTCCCCCTTGGGGGGGCCCCCCTTAAAAAAGTTTTTAAAATTTTTTGGAAAAGTTCTTTTATTTGGTTCCCTTTGGGTTTTTGTTTTTAAGTTGCTTTTTAATTTTGGGTTTTCCCATTTAAAAAGGTTTTTTTCCTGCATTTTTTTTTAAAAGGGGGTTGGGTTTTTTTTAAAAATTTAAAACCTTTTTCGAATTTTTTTGGGTTTTAAGTTTTATTTGGTTTATTTATTTAATTTTAAATTTATTTTTAAAATTTTTTTTAAAATTAATTTTTTAAAATTTTTTTTTAATTTTTCTCTTATTTCCCAGTTTTAATCCTGTTTTTTTTTGTGTTGTTCTTGAAAATTTTAAAATTTTTTTTTTAGAAAAAGTTTTTTTTTGGGTCTAATTTTTTAATTCGGGTTCATTTTTCCTCTTTTCCCTTGGGAACCTCCCCCAAAGTGGCAAACCCCCCCCCTGCTAAGGGGGGCCCCCCGAAAATGGGAATTTTGGCAAGGGGCCCCGTTTTCCCCATTTTTGGGGTTTGGTGGTTTTGGGGGGCCCTGGTTTTGGACAGGGTTTTAAAAAAGGGGAAACCCGTTTAAACCCCCTTGCTTAAGGCGGGGAAAGTAGTCACGGGGTTTGTTTTCCAAATTAAAAGAATTTTTCTTTAAAGTGGGTTTTTTGGGCCCTTGGGGTTTGGTTTCAAGGGGAATAAGCCCCTTTTATGAAATTTAAAACCGTAAAACCCTTTTAACCGGGTTTGGGGTGGAGGGCAAACCCAGTTTTAAATTATGCCTATTTTAAAATTTTTGGCTGAAAAGGAAGTTTAAAGAAAAAAAAGTTCCCCCCCTTGGGCCCTGACCGGGGTGGGGGGAAACCGTTTTAAAATTTTTGCTTGCCGGGGGGGGGGGGTGGTGCAATTTCGTAACCGAAAACATCGGAAACCCTTTAAAAAAAAATAAAAACCGTGAAAGGGTTTTCCCGTGAAAAAACATTAATGGTTTTCCTTTAAATTTTTAAACAAAAGGGGGGGAAGGGACTTTTTCTTTTTTGGCCGTTTTTAAGAGGTTTTTGAAGTTTTAAAGGGGAGGTTTTTTTTTTTAAGGTTTTCCTTTTAAAAAATTTTTTTCCTTTTTTTTTTGGTTTTTCATTTTTTTCCCCAAAGCCTTTGGAGTTTTTGGAAGGGCTTTGGGGTTTGGGTTTGTTTTGCTTTAAATTTTAAATTTTAAAAATGGTTTTTCCTTTTAAAAATTAAAGTTTTAAAGGGAGGGCTTAATTCTTCCCTTAAATTTCCCGAGATTTTGGTCTTTAAGTGCTTCCCAAAAAAAAAAAAAAAAAAACGATATATAATTTTTTTTAATAAATTTTTTTTTATTTATTTTAATTCCTTAATTTTATTAAATATTATTAGGTAAAAAAATAATTTGGGTAAAAACCTTTTTTTTTCCCCACCTTTTTTGGGGCCCCCTCCCCTCTTGTTTTTGGGCTCGGGGGAAATTTTCGCTTCCCTCGTGCGAGGGTGATGGGAAACCAGTGTAAAAGTTTTTCCAAAGAAAATTTCTAACCCGGAAAATTTGGGGCCCTTTTGCCCGAATTTTAATTTTTAATTTATATGAAACAAAAAAGGTAAACAAGTTTAGGAAAAATAATAAAAAATTGTAATGGGGGCAGGGGGGGGAAATTAAAGACAAAAAATTAATCCCCCCCTCTGGCTGAACCGGGGGGGAAAAGCTTTCCCATGGTTAAAAGGGGAACTGGGAAAAAGGGGGGTTAAGCCAACCTGTCAAAAAACTGGGAAATTAAAAAAAGGAGAAATAAAAAACCGTAAAATGGGTACAAAGCCTTTAAATTTTCCCAATTAAAACCCCCGGGAAGGAACTTAATTTTCCGGCCCCCCCAAAAAGGGGGAAATGAAGTAATTTGCAACACCCTTTATGAATTTCGTTTTTTGGGTTTAAAAAAAGGGCCCAGGGGTGTTTCCCAACCGAGCTTAGTTTTAATAGTTTTTGTTTAAATAATACCTAAAAATTACAAAGTTTTAAAAAAACCCTAAGTTTCCCAAGCATCAGCATATTTTTTAACCCAAATCTTCCCAAATTTTTGGTCTTCTAAGGTTAAACTGGGAAAAAAAAAAAAAAAAAAAGATAAAATATTTTAATATTGTAAACCAGAATATTAAAAAAAATTCTTTTAAAACAAAAAAGGTAAAAATTTTAATAAAAAATTTAATAATGTAACATTCCCCCGGTTTGGGAAAAAATTTTTCCCCCTTTTGGTTTTAAATCGTTTCCGTGCTTTTTTTCCGTCTAAATTTCAAACTTTTTGGGAAAAATTTTTCCAAAAATTTTCCAAAAAAGGGTTTTATTTTATAATTTTGGGGTTTTTTAAATTTCCCTTTTTTAAAACCAATGTTTGGGAAATTAAAAAGGGGGATACCTTTTTTTTTAAAAATTTTAGGGTTTTTGGTTTCCCAAACCCCTTTTTTTTTTTAAAATCCTACCAAAAATTAAAAAGGATTTATTTTCATTTTGAACGCCAATGCTTATCCGAAAAAAAAGGGTAAATTTTTTCCGGTTTTAAAATTATCCACAAAAACCCAAAAAAAAGGGGGGAAAAAAACAATTTAAAAAATAAGGAATTTTCAAAAAATCTTTACAAATTTATTTCGCCATTTTTTTCAAAAAACTTTTTCCCCCGGGTTGACTCGAATTAATGTTTTTTTTTTCCCCAAAAATTAAAAAAAGCCAGGGTTTTTTATTAAAAGTTTCGATTTTTTTGTGAACCAACTTTTTAAAAATTTTTGGTTGGGAAGGGGACAAGTAAAAAAAATTGTATAAAATTTTTTAACAATTTTTGTATTTTTTTAATTTTTTAAAAAATTTTTTCAAAATTTTTTCTTTTAAAACCCCAATTAAATTGATAAAAAAACTCCCTTTTATGCAACAACCCCCTTTTTAAATTTTAAATACCAAAAATTAAAATTAAAATTAAAAAATTTTAAAAAAATACCATTTCCAATTTAACGTTTTAAAACCCATAAAATAAAAAAAAATTTAAAAATTTTTAAATTTTTAAATTTCCCCCTTTTTTACCTTACAAAAAAACCCCTTTTTTTTCCTTTTTTAGGGTTATTTTTAAATATTTTTTCCCTAATAATCGGGGAAAGTTATTTTTTGGAAGGGGAAAGAAAAGAAAGTTTTTAAAAGGAAAAAAAAAATTAGGGTTTTTCTACTTCCCCGATGGGAAAAATAAAAATAAAAAAAACCCAAGAAAAAAAAACATTTAAAAATTTTAAAAATTTTGGGGGACTTTTTTTTTTTTTCCCCAAAAAAAAAGGCTTTTTGGGGAAGGTTTATTTTCAAAAGGCAAAAAATTTGGGGTAGAATTTTGGGCTTTTTGATATTTTTTCTTTTTTATTTATTTTTTAAAATTATTATTTCTTTTTCCCTTTTAATTAAATAACCATTTTTATCATAATAATAAACCCGGTTTATAAACCCCATTATTATTTTCACTTAGCAAAATTTAATAAATTAAGGTATTAATTTTTATCATTAAAAATTAATTAAAAAACGTTTTAATTTTTTTTTAATAAAAATATAAAAAATAATAATAAAATAATAATAAACAAAAAACCCGGATTTTAAAATAATTTTTTAAATATCAATTTTAATTAAAATCGTTAACCCGGAAAAAATTAAATTTGGAATAATAATTATTTTCAACCCCCCTTCCATAAAATAAAAAAAAGGAAAAAAACAAAAAAAAAATTTAATAAAATATTTTTTTTTTCCGAAAAAGTATTTTATTATATTTAAAATTTTTTATAATTTTTTTTATTGGGTTTTTTTTCTTTTAAATTTTTTTTTTTTTTAATATAAAATTTGTTTTTAATAATAATTTTTAATAATTTAAAAATTAAAAAAAAAATTAAAAATTTAAAAAGAAAATAATCTAAAAAAATCATAATAATTATATAATTATTTAATAATATCAAATTTTGGGAAATTTTTTTTTTAAATTTTAAATTTTGAATTTTTAAAATTCTAAATATTAATAAAAAAACCTTAATTAAAAACTTTAAATTAAAAATAAAAAATTTAAAATTTTTTAAATAATTTTTTAAAAAATTCTTTTCGTAATTTCTGAAAAAAATTTTTTTGCA
Source organism: Penaeus monodon (assembly GCF_015228065.2). Lineage (NCBI taxonomy): Eukaryota > Metazoa > Arthropoda > Malacostraca > Decapoda > Penaeidae > Penaeus > Penaeus monodon. Next base: position 48,179 of record NW_023658549.1, on the reverse strand, counting down.
ATTTTCCCGTTTTTTTTTTTTCCGGGGGGAAAAACTTTCCCTGGGATTTTTTTTTTTTCCCTTTTTTATTTTTATTTTTTGAAACTTTTAAAAATTTTTTGGAAATTTTATAAAAAATTAAAATTAAAAATAAAAAATTAAAAATAATTTTTAAAATTAAAAATATTTTAAAAATAATCAATAAAATTTAAAAATATCTTTAAAATTAAATTAAAAAATCATAAATTTTCCTTTAAAATTCTTTTTTTATTTTTCCTTTTATTCAGTTTTAATTTTAAAAATTTTGGGAAATTAACAAATTTTAAAACCAAAAATTGAAAAGTTACAATAATCAAAAACCCTTTTTTTTGGGGTATTTAAAATATACAAAATTTTTAATTTTTTCGCTTTTTACTTTAATTTTTTTTTATTAATTTTTTTAATTATAAATAAAAATTAATTCTTTGAAAATAATCAAAAATTAAAAATTAAATCCCCTTTAAAATTACCGATTATTTTTATCATTATACTTTTTTAATTATTATTATTTTTTAATTTTATTATTTTTTTAAAAATTATTATTATTAATTTTTTTTGACAATAAAAATCAAAAAATTTAAAAGTAATAAAAATAATAAAAAACAATAAAAATTTTATAAAATTTAAAATTTTTTTAATTTAAATAAAATTAGTAATTTTTACAAATAATTTTTTTGATATATTAAATAAATTTTAAAAAAGATAAAATCTCAAATTTAAATAAAATTCTTTTTATTTCATTTTTTATTATTATTATTTTTTTATTATTAGTTTTTATTATTATAATTTTTTTAAAAACCCAAAATTTAATTTGAAAATAATCAAAAATTAATGAAAAAGTTTTTTTATACTTTGTAAAGGGAAAAATATTTTCCTAAATTTTCCCTTTTTTTCCCACTTTTTTTTTTTTTTCTTTTACTTTTTTAATTATTAGGGAAAAATTTTTCCCCCTAATTTTTAAAATCATAAAATGAATGGGAAAAAACCTTTTGGAAGTTATCTCAAAACTATTTTTCCCTAATTTTCCTTTTTTTTTATTTTTTTTTTTTTAAATTTTTTAAATAATAAATTTTTCCCTGCAACTTTTTATAATAACACAAATTTAATAAAATAACAAATAATTTTAGCTTTTTATTTTTAATTATTTTAATTATTTTAAAATTTTAATTAATACCCTTTATTAAAAACTTAAAAAATTTTTAAAATTTAATTTTTTTTTTTTTTTTTTTTTTTTTTTTTTTTTTTTAAATTTTATCCCTCCCAGTAAAAAAAATAAAAATTTATAATAATAAAAATAATAATATTAATAACAATATCATAGCGATTATATTATTTTATACTTATTATTATTTTTTTTATTTTTAAATTACATTTATAATATATTTTTTGCAATAAATACAAATAATTAAAGAAAAAATAAAAATAATTTTAAATAATAAATATTAATAAATAATAAAATAATACTATAAAAAATGACAATAATCTGATAACAGAAATAAAAATTAAATCATCAAATGTTATCAAAATTCTCTTTATTCCACTTTTATCATCATTATTGCCCATGTTTAAATACAATTCTGGTAATTAATAAATTATTCCCCCTAAAAATTGCCAAAACCCATCAAATAAAATAAAAAAAAGGGCTTTTTTGGGTATATTTCCCAAAGGGCTATATACGCTAGTTTTTTGGCCGTTTTTCGATTTTCTGGGATTTTTTTTTCTTTTACCTTTTTTATTATAAAAGGGAAAACAATGCTGTTATTATCATCTTTAAATTATCATGATTATATCATTATTACCTTTTTTACATCATCTTTTCATCATTTTTTCCCTTATTATCATCTTTTTTGAAATTATTTATCATTATTTTGAAATTTAATTGCAGTTTAAAAAATAATTTCTGAAACTATACAAATAAAAACAACAATAAAAAATTGTAAAAACAATAATAACAATAAAAACCGTTTTTAAAAAATTTAAATTTAATCATTTTTTTTAATTAATTCGTTATTACTGAAATTTTATTACGTTATAAAAATTATTTTTGCAATTAACTACCAGAAAAAATTTAATTGAAAATAATAAAAATAATAATTTAAATAACAATACATAGCGATTAGTTTTATTATTTATTTAGGTTATTATTATTATTCAGTTTAATATATTTTTGGCAATAAAAACTAAAATTAAAAGTAATAATAATTAATAAAAAAATTTAGTAATAAAATATTGATTAATGAAAATAATATATAATAGTGCTACCCGGGGTTTTCTTTGTCTCTTGCGAAACTTTGTTTAAAAATGAAAAGGATGACCTGGGCATGTTTTAACAAAGGGACCTGGGCAAACATGCCCCCCTTGCGTGAGGGGAAAGGAGGGGAAAGGAAAACAACCAAGAGAGACCCTTTTGGGTCTGTTTCCTGTGAAACCTCTTTTTTGCCCTTGTGACCGGATAAATTTTTGTGGGCCCCCTTTTTTATAAGCTGTATCGGGCGGGTGGGACATGTTTGGTTTCCCCCTGATTTTTCCCATAAAAAGGGGACGGGTAAATAACTTGTGTAAAAAAAAGGGAAATCGGTAATTTTTTTTTGATTTCGTGGCCCTGCCTCATGGTTTTCCCTGGGACCCTGTAGTGCTGGGTCCCTCTTGGATTTGTTCATGTTCACGACCCTGGGGATGAAACGCCGTCTGCCTGCCTGCTTTGTATTGGGGGGCGAGAGACGGGGGGGCCCGGGCGTAAAAAATGGTGTCAGGATTTGGGTTTTGTATTTTTTGATTTTGGAGACGCGCCGATTTTCATGTCTTCCAAAAGGGGGGCGGCAGCCATGAGGGAGAGGGGCTTTTACTGAGGCAGGAAATTATTTTGGGGTTAAGCCGGCCAGATGGACCTGACCCTCCCCTGCGGCCGGTAATAGAAAAGGAAAGGGCACAAAGGGCAAAGAGCGGGCACAAAAGGGCACGCAAAGCGGCACACCATCTGGGTCAAATTTGCGGGCCCAAAAAGGGCCCAGAGGAAATTTTCTCCCAACTTTTTTAAATTTGGCTATAAAGAAACCTTGCATCTTTTGAAGATGGAAACTCAGCAGTAAAACCGAAAAGGGCCTTTAAACAGCGTGAAGAGTGAACTGTGGGGGGGTGCGACTCTGAAGGGCGAGGTTCAGGCCTGGGGATGAAGTGAAGGGGGAAAAAGGGGGCCGTCCCCCGAGCCGAAACTTTGCAAGCGGGAAAAGGGCAGACGAGGTTCGGAAAACAGATGCCAAAAGGGGTAAATTTAAAGGGGGGCCCTGCCGGGGGCCCCCGTGGCAGGAAACCCCGGGCCTCGCATTTTCGTGCCCGCAGCCAGGGGTCGCTGCGGGAAGGCTGGGGCCCCCATCAAACCAGTCCCTTGGGTATGGGTGGGGGCAAACTGGGACCCGGTCAACCCCCTCTTTTGGCTCCCTCCCCCCTTTCCCTCCCCCTCGGGCGTTTTTAAAGTTCCCCGGCACCTTTTCTCCCCCCGCACCCCCCCCCCCTGGGCCTCCAGACTTCTTGGGGGTAAGCCACTAAAGTACGAGGGGAAGGGGGGCCCCCTTGGGAGGCATTTTCCCGCCCAATTTAAAATGCGGGCATCTGCCCGGGGGGCTGGACCCCGGGAAGAAAAGGCCCTCCCGGGGGGGAACAGAGCAAAAGGGCCCCCCCTTTTTGGAAGTGTTGGGGCATCTCCCGGGCCATCCCAAATGCCTTTTAAACACCAGCGTGGCGGGGGTTTTTTAAAAACGCCCGTTTCGGGGCACCACCACCAAGGCCCCAAGGGAAAATAAAGCCCGCTTGAAGAAGGGGGGATTTCCGTAAAGGCGTGGGGTTGAACCCTGTCCCCACTGGCGTTTGGGGGTGGGGGGGCGCGGGTTTAAAGGGGAGGCTTTTAAACCCTGCGGGGGGCGGAAGAATGATTTTTGGTCCCTGGGGGCCGGGATACGGCCAAAACCCCGAAATTTTAACCAGGGCGGGGGACGTTGAAACCCGGGGGCCTTACAACAGTGTACCTTACGAACTCCTTACTTTTAATTGTTAAGTGCCCCAAAAACCCCAACCCAAAAAAAAAAAAAAAAAAAAAAAAAAAAATCCAATGTTTAAGCACTTGTAAAGGTTTAATGCCCAACATTGAAATTTAATTCGCAAAGCTCCCAAAGAGAGGGGGAATTGGGGGGGTAGCGGGGGGATGCCCGGAAAAGGGCAGTCACCTCGTAGACAACCCCAAATAAAAGCCCAAAAATCTCGGGCTTTTTTTATCGCGGGGGCTACAACAAAGGTAAACTCCCAAAACCAAAGGCCCCAACTCAAAAAAAAAGAAGACCAAATTTCCCCAGTTTTAAAGAGATGTTGGCCCCCCAATAGACCCCTGGGGCCAACGAAAAAAGAATGTGGTTTTAGGTAAATTAGGAAAAACGAATAACTGCAAAATTTAAAAAATAACGCCTTTGGGAGGGGTACTAGGGGAAAGGTGAATCTTGTGGGTTTTCCGAAAAACAAGGAAATGTAAATTGGGGGTCGTGGGAAGGCCGGCCCAAAAAGAGACGAAAAAAAAACCCAATTCCACAAAAACGGGAGGGAACGGGAAAAGATTTTTATAAAAAAAATTTTTTGGGTTAATTTTCCAAAAATTTTGACAACCGGGTTTTTTCCCCTTTAAAAATATTTTTTTCACCCAATTTTTTTTCGTGGATGCCCAACAATCGGATTGAAAATTTTTGGAGTTGCATTCTCCACCCCGAAAATTTCTTGATGTGTTTTTAAAAGTCCCGATAGCAGGGGGGGGCAGAAGTAAAAATCAGGGAAATTGTGGGGTAAAACAGGCTGAAATAAAAAAAACAAAACAAAATGTGTAAAAAAATTTACAAAAAACGTTTAAAAATGGGAATAATGAAACCTGGGGACCGTCGCCGGCCATTTTTTTCAAACTCAAAAGGCCCCCCGGGGCCAACTTTCGAAAAAACTCTACGGGAAAAATACCCCCTTTTGGGGGTTAAAAAATTCTACGGGATTTCACATATTTCCGATCCCCGTGGAAATCGTACAATGCGCCCCTAACCAAAAAACCAAACCTAAACCTTAATCCTGGGGGGTTTAAATTACATTTTAGACTAAAAATTTTTCCCCTACCCGGGGGCCCCTCTCCCCCCTGGACCCCCTGTGGTAAATATACCCTACCCGGGGGCTACGCCCCCTGGACCCCTTTTGGTTTAAAATTAATATGGGGGCCTAGCCGGGGGTTAGGGCCCCCGGACCCCCTTGGTATTATACCCCTTTAACCGGGGCTACCCCCCTGGACCCCGGGGAAATTTTTTCTCCTGGGCCAGGGGGTTTTACGCCCCCGGGACCCCCCGGGTAATTTTTTTACACCTACCAGGGGGTTGGCCCCCCCGGGAAACCCCCGGGGAAAAAACCCATCCCCCTTTTTTTATTTTCGCAAAACCCCCGGGGAAACGTTTCTTTCTTCCGGCTATGGTCACTTTTGTTTTGTTTCAAACCCACTTTTTTCAGCATTTCCCGGACTGAGGGGTTCAAATTTTCAGGCTGTGTTTAAAAAGGGAAGGGCAAATTTTGTCCCCGTATTTTCCCCCAAAAGGGGCTTTAAAATTGCCCCGGAATCCGACGCAGATTTCGAAATAAGACATTCCCTTCCCCGGGGGGGGGGCTTTCGACGTTTTTTTCGCTGCGGGCCCCTGTCAAATCCCCCCGGTGGAAAAAGGGCGCAGGCGCACACGGTTTTTTTGTACAAAAATAGTATAAAAATATTTTACCACAAAAACCGAAAAGGGAAAGAAAAAAAAAGGGGAAAAAGGAACGCCTTACATACTTTGAAATCGAGAAAATGGACCTGATAATGCCAAAATATTCGTTCTCACGAGCCTTTAGCAATACAGGGCTATTTTGGGGGGGGGGAATTCCCCGCGTCCCCAATTTTGTTTTTGATTTTCGCAAAAAGTTAACTTTGGAAGGGACATAGAAAATGAAGGGGCAATTTTTCACTCTTGTGGGGTCCTATACCCCCTTTTTTCGATTTGGGCCCCCCCTTTTTCCCAAATAAAAAAAAAAAGGGGGGCCCTTATTTTTCCCGTAAAAGGTTTTAACCACTCCTTTCCCCTTTATTTTTACTGTCTTTTTGGGGTTGACATGAAAAAAAATTTTTTCCCAAAATTTTTGGTTCGGGGAAATTCTCTGGGGGTCCCTCAACATTAAGCTTTTTAAATTGCTCAAAATTTGTTTGGGAAACCTTATTTTTAAACCCTCGAGTAAAGGAAATTTTAGAACATGTCATATAAACCCTAGTTTTCTTGTCACAGAATAGTTAAAAAGTAGGAGGAGATCAACTTTATGTTTTTTATTTTTTTAAATAAAAGACAAAGTAATTTAAAAAGGGAAATGTTGAGGGTAATATCAAGTGCTGAATAGATATTAAAACTCAATACACAAAACCCCAATAGGGACAAAACAAAAAGGGTCATAAAGAAAACGCATGTAAAAATTTTTTAAGAAATTACCTATATACCCCAGTTCTCTTATTCAAAAAATTTTTGAACTTTGAGGGTTTAAAAAAAGGCCCAAACCCAATAAAACCAAAAAAAATTGGTAATATTAAATGCAAAAAAAACCGGGTTATTTTTTTTGGGTTTTTTTTCATTTCTGGTTTTGAAATTGTTTTTAAAAATAATTTTTTTCCCCTAAAAAATTTTGGAAATTGAAAGAAAAATTTTTTTCCCCTTAAAAACACCCTTCACAAAATGTAGCCCTAATTCGGGCAAATTTTTAAAGTAAATAAAATAATAAAAACAAACCTTTCATTTAATAAATTTTAAAAACCCAGTATTACAATGTGGGATCTAATTTGCTTTGTATTCTTTTAGTTTTTAAATATTAATGGTCGGGGTTTCTTTGGTTTGGTTTCTTTTTTTTGCAATTAACCACAGTTTTTTTTTTTTAGGGTATCCTCTGGGATATAGATCTTTCTCGGGGATATTAAATTTCGATTTTTGCCTTTCATAGTTTATTCCTCAAAAAAGGGAAAATTTCCCCCCAAAAATTACAAGTTTAAAAAAAACTCGTGATTCCCGTAGTTTTTCGGGGGAAATATCGGTGGAACGGGGGGAAAGGGGTTTTTTTTTTTCCAGCCTTAGTTTCAGGCCCCTTTGGATTTCCTTCCCCCAAAAGGACCCACTGGTGGAGGGGGGTTTGCAGCTTTTAAAAATTCCCCAGTTCAATAATGGGGGGCTGAAATTTAAAGTAATAAGATAATTTTAAACTTTCCCTTTCCCCTTTCCTTCGGTTCTTTGCCGTCCGGGAAATTATATTTTTTTAAGCCCAATTCCCCCAACAGTATGAAACGGAAATAAAAGATTTAAAAAAACTTAAAATGTTTTTTCCCGGGTGTGGACCGGGAAATAGAGTGGAAAACCAAGAGGGCCCAACCCCGGGCCAGGGTTTTGCCCATGATCTTTGGTGGCTCGAACTGCCGCCCCGGAAGGGGTTGGAGGTAAAACCAAATAAACATTACCCCTAAATCCGCCCTCCCAAACACACACGCTAAAAAAAAATAGTAAAACCATCACTAAAAAAAAACCCTTTAAAAACCCCCCCCAATTCAATTTAAAATCGCAGATTTCAGCAAAAGGGGGGTTTCCCACTCAACTTAAATTAAAATTAATATAACGTAAGGTTTTTACGTAAACAAGAAAAATTTTAAATAAAACATGGGCTAAAGTATGTCACTCCAACTTTTTTTTGGGCCCTTTTTATATATTCAAATTTTTAAAATAAATGTGACTAAGGGGCCCGATTGACCAGCGCATAACCCGACCTTTGGGTTTGTTTTTCATTTTTTTTAATATACTTTAATGGCTGTTGTCAGTTTGAAAGAAAATTCCCGCCCAAAACCCAAATAAAAATAAAATTTTTTTCGATCCCCCAAAACGATCCCCCAAACCCTTTCCCTCGTTAAATTGACAGCGTAACGGTCTCCCGATCTTTAATTTTTTCTCCCTTCCCGTAGGGGGATGGGCATGAGGAGGGCCATCGACACTTTGCAAAAAGACGGCCCGAGGCCAGTAAACATCGCGTCAGTGCGAAAAAGAAGTCTTACCCGTTTGTCGGGCAAATTTTGAATAGGGGGATTCTCAAGAGATTTTTTTAATTCGTTTTAATTTTTGTCAAAGAGGGTAGGGGTCCCGATTCAGTTTATTGGTAAAATTTTTTTAACAAAAACATTCAGGGGGGGTTGCGAGGTTTTCCAGATTCGGGAAAAGAAATTTCGGTAGAACGAAGAGTTTCCCAGAAAGCCCGCAACTGCTTCTTCGTCTCCGGTAAAAGGGTGTTTTTTTAATGGCACTTTAAATTTAAACCGGGGAAATGTAAATTAATCCCTTTTCACTAAGTTTAATTTCCCAAATATTTTATTTCTAGGGTAAACAAAAAAAACATTTCTTGGGGCCCCGGGGGTTAAAACCCCTGGGGTCCCCGTAAAAGCTCCCAAAAACTTTTCCCCAAATGGGAAAAGTGATCGAAAATGTCCCGACTATGTATAACCAATTTGGGCAAAAAAACAATTAAATTTTTTTAAAGACCAGCCCGTTTCCTTACCATCGTCTAAGGGAAAATAGCGCCCAACGCCGTACGTAAACCGAATGGTTTTTTTCCCAAACTGCAAAAGGCCATACTTCTTGTAAACAAAAAGCGGGGTTTCGGGGTTTCCCCCTTATCCCGAGGAAATTTTCCATTTTAAACCCCTTTCGAGATCAATTTTCCTAAAGTATGAATCTCCCACCCAAACTACCCAACGCTTCTTCCATGGTCCGGGGATCGGGTTCAGCTTTAAAGAGGCTTATGTCATTGGAGACCTGAAATCTACACAAAGCGCCACGGTTGTCGGCCCTTTTTTCACCAGTACTACAGGTGAAAAATAACAGGGGGTTTTACGGGGTTTAATTACTCGCAATTCCCTCTCCTTTCCCTTTCCCGTCAAAAGCGTTAAAAGTTAAAAAATATGGAAAAAGGTATAGGCTTCGTTGAAAAGGGAACCTCTGTAGTTCCCAAAAAATATCCCTAACTACTGTCTTGGGCCTGGGGCCTTTTTTTTTCGCAAATACGTCGAAAAAACAGCGATTGATGGGTTTTGCTTGGGGGTTTTTTTCTTTGGAGTTCAAGTTAAAATTAAATTCGTATTTTTCCGGTTATAAAAATTCGGGTATTCCCCATACGCCATTAGCTTTTTTAAACTATGGGTCAAAGCATCTACCCGCAAACTTGGCCCCACCTGAAAAGTGGGGAAAAAAGCCATTTTTGCGTCTTTCATATTTCTTCAGCAGGGTTTCCCTGATTTAAAACCTTTTTTCCCTTTTTATTTTTTTTTCCCCCTCCCACACCATTTTTTATGTTGCCCTACAACAGAATAGGGACCCTTCCACTGAACTTTTGTTTTTTATGCAAGTTTTTTTAACAGCCCAAGTACTTCACCCCTTCTTTTTAAAGTTCGAGCCTAGCTTTTCCCGTCGAAATAAAGTCTTGTACATTCTGCTATCACGGTCTGGGATGGGCGGAGGGTAGTTGAGCCGTTGTTTTTAACTAGATCTCAGATCTTTAAAACATATTTATAGGTATCTTTAAACCCCCCCTCAATATCTTTGTCCAAAATTTGCAGAATTGTAAAGGGGCCCCTACCTTTTCGGCCGTACAGCAACTCAAAAGGCCCAAATTTTAGCGTATCCCTGAGGGGAAACTCGCGATACCAAACAAAACGGAAAGGGGATTTAAAAGGCCCCCGTCATGGGTCGTTCGCTGCCCAGCTTTTTTTTTAACATAGCTTTTTGCACTGGGGTGAAAAATTTTGAAAGGTCCCCTTCAACACGGGGGATACGGACTTGGGGTATAATTTTTTAACAAAATTTAAACGGTTTTGATCTCTGCCATCAAATCAACTTAAATTGTGTTTCCAAAGTCAGAAAGAAAACTCTTTTTTGGGAAATTCCTACAAAGAGGGGAAAATTTGGGTTTAAAAACCGCTCGGGAAAAGTTTTCCCGAGTCGATTTTCTCAAAAAGGAAACTTTCCCCCAGGAAAACTGGTGGGCCATGGGCAAACAAGGGCAAAAAATATACTTTGGGCCCCGGCTCGAGGCGGGGAGAAACCGGCCCACGAAAAATCCCCAAACGCTTTCTCGGGAAAAAAACCCCGCTTATTACTGCATCTGAACCATGGGGGGGGGCCTTTTCCGGGTCTTGCCCTTAGGACCGTTTTTTTCCCCTTTGGGAAACATGGGCAAAAGCGACGTACGTTTTGGGTCTCTGCGCCTGCTCCTTGCCCAAAAGGGGAAATTTTTGGAATAAAACCTTTTTTCTGCCGTCCTTTTTGTGAAGAAATGGCCCCGCCAAAGGGGAATCGTGGCCCCTAACAAAATTAAATTAAATAAAAACTCGGGGCCCCCAACCAATTGGGTTTTTCCCCCCTCCGAATTTTCGGTTCGTTTGTTTTTGCCCCTTTTACCCCCAAAAACGGTAAAACAAACCCCCTTTACCGTTCGAATTTTTACCGAACGACTTTTTAAAAAAATTTACAATTTGCTTTAATTCTTTCCTTAGAACGAATGTGTTTCTAGGACGGGCAAAAAGGACTGAGCATCCATGAAATCCTTGCTTAAAAAACTTCCCCAAAATTTTAAGCTGGGAAAAATTTGTTTGTTTAGGGCCGCATTTTCCTTCGCTTTGGCGGGGCCCGCGGTCGGGGAAAAAAAAGCATTAACTTCGCTCCTCTGAGGAGTTTTGGGCTGCTTTCCCCTGTTCGGGGTGTTTCACCTCGACGCCTTGGGCCCCCCGGGAAACCATACCCATGAGGCCCGCCCGTGAAATTTATCGCGCAAACCCGACGTCAAACCACCCATTCAGGAATTTACTCCTAATCAGAAAAACCCCTGCGGTTTGGGGGAAATTTCCCCCGCTTCCCCCCCAAAATAGGGGCATAAAGCGGGGAAAAAACCCCCTTTTTCCCCGCTTGGAAACCGGGCGGGCACAGCGAATTCCTTTTACTATAAAAGGGCGGCAACCCCCAATCAAAAAGTAAAATTCACTGGGTTGGGGCCCTTTAAGGGATCCATCCCCAAAAGTAATACCCCATCGTATTTACATTTAACCTTTTAAAAGCGCTTTTACTTTCTTTTAGAAAAATCCTTTGGGTTTCGCGAAATTTTTAAGGGTTTGGGGGGAAGAAGGAAATATGTTTACCCCCCTTTGGAACAGTTTGAAAAAATCCAAAAAAATCCTTAAGGGAACATTTTGTTCTTTCCCTTTTAACAAAATTCATCTTTAAAAAGGGGGGGGTTTTTATGGCCCCTACCACTCTATGGGCGCAAAAAATAAACCCCTCTGGGTGTTTTGGGGGCCCTTTTTCCCCTGTACTTGCGAACGGGGCCTTTCTTTTGAGGAAAAAAATGCGAAGGTCAAATTGCATTTTTCCCCAAACCGGGTGTTTTTTGTATAAAAAGTCAAACAACAGTTTTTATTCCCTTTCGACACTACTCATGAAAAAACCCCCGTGATCTAAATACTGGGGGCCCTTCTCGGGAATTAAAGAAACCCTAAGTCTCAGTATCACCAACTTTGCTTTTTTTTAACTTTTTACGGTTTTTGAGTCAGCGTCAACCCCTTATACCCTTCAAAAACCGCGTCTTTTAAATGCTGTAAAACCTTCAAAAAGGGGGGGCTGCCAAACTTACGTAAATTTTCAAGGGCCCCCTTACCTCCCAAGGGGTGAGCCAAGGTAAAAAATGATAATCATTAGAATTCCCCCCTTTTCAAAAACGGCTAATTTCCCCAATCTACGCAAAAAAAATCATCAAATACATCATTTAGCCATCAGTGTAGAAACATTCCTTAATTTAAAGGGGAAAAGATCCAAAAACGTCATTGATGAAAGGGTTCCGGGGCTCACGCAGCAAGGGGCCCGCTCGTGGGCCCCGCTGGGGTTCTCGGCCTCGGGCGCTTCATATTCGCGCTTGGGGCCTTTTTCCCCTCCGAACTTTCTAACCCCTTCGGGGTTTCGATCTTTCCCCCTTTTTGGGCTCTCCTCTTTGTTCCCTTTGCTTTTTTTTTTCTTTTTTTCGTTTTTTTCTTTGTAATCTAACTTTCCTCCTTTTTTTAAAATTAAAACATTTATGTCCGCGGCAAAAAAAACCTTTCCTTAGCCACTTAAATGTTCCCACTAATTTCAGCGAAAAATGAAATTTTAAAAAAATAAAAAGATTAAAATAAGTGAAATGAATTTGATATACAAAATGAACGGGGTTAAACAAAGCTAAACCCCAAAAAATTCGAAAAAAAACGATTCAAAAAAAAAATCGTAGAAAATAAACAAAAAAACAAACACAACATTAGGGAAAATTTAAATTCCGTTTTTAAACTGACTTGATGCAGCGAACCTTTAAAAAAAACCGGCGCACAGAACCCATCCAAAAACAAAGGCTAGTCTAATAGCGCAAAAAATCTTTTAAAAAGCAATGGTAGGTTTTCGCACAGGTTTTACCCAAAGTAAAAAAAGGGCCCTCACAGTTAAGATAACCGTATTATCTAAAAAACTAACCACAGGGGTAAACCACAGTCTTTCCCGCTGATCTCCCTAAAAAAAACGGGGAAAGGGAAAATAGAATCCCCCCTACACTTTCCCCGAAAAAGGGTGCACCCGGGAAAAGGGGAAAAGGGCACGATCGGACTAGATTGACTCTTTTAACCCCCATCCGGGATGGGCGTAAATGTTCCGTATGTAAAAATACCTCGGGAGCGCGAGTCGTCAAAATCCTTCCCCCCAAAAAAAAAAAAAAATCCCAACGAAAACCATTCCCCCATTTTGGGTTTTTCCCGCACACCCCTTCCCATGGTTTTGGCCCACTTTCCCCCCGGGTTCCCCATTCTTCTGTGAGCGTAAAAAAGTACATAAGTAAAAAAAATAAACAAACCCTGAGGGAATCTATAAAGGATCCTACCCCAAAACCCCGGGCCCAGTTTGGGCCGTGGTTTTCCCTTTTGGGTTTGGTTTTTATTTGCAAATTAAACCCCAGGTTCTTTTTTTGGTATCCCTGGGATAGAAATTTTAATCTCGGGGCATATTAAAAACGGGTTTGGGCCCCTTTTATAGTTATAAAATTTCCCCAAAAAAAAGTACAATTCACGGCAAATACAAGAAAAAAAAAAACTCCCTGATTGGGAGTGTTGTCCGGGGAAATATGGGGGGCCCGGGGTGAAGGTTTTCCAGCCCTTAGATTCAGCACCTGGAGGGATATTTCCCCTCCCCAAAAAGGGGGCCCACTGGGGGAAAAGGGGCTGCAGTATCAAAAAGTTTGGCCCCTTTTTAATAAAAGGAAGGCTTTCCAATTTTGTAATAAAATTAAATTTTTAAAAATTCCTTTCCCTCAATTTCGGGTTTATTGGGGACGTCACTCCTTATATTTCTTTTAAATCAAATTCACCAACAGTAATTACAAAAAAATACAAAGAAAACAAATTTCAATGTTTTCAGGTGTGGAAACCCCGGAAAAAGAGGGGCAAAAACCCAAAAATTGGGAACCACCGACCAAAATTTTAAAATGGAAGGCTTTGGTGGACTCGAAAGGGTGCCGTCCCCAACGGGTTGGGGGTGAAACCAAAATTAAAACCTTTCCCCCTCTCCGCACAAAACCCAAAAACACACGCCTAAAAAAAAATATTTAAAACCAACACTAAAAAAGAAAAACCCCTTTAAAATTAAAAAAAAATAATTTTTTTTTTTCTTCAATTAACATTTATGAATGTAAAAAAATTTAAAATATTTATTTTTTGGAAAATTAATTAAAAATAAACAAATTTTCAGGCCCCGTCAAAATTGTTTAAACCAACCCTAAATAAAAATCACATAATCATTTTAGATCACATCATAACCCAAATTTTAAAAACTGGGGGTTTAAAATTGGTCACTTGGGGCCCTTTTAAAAACCTTTGGAAACATGAAGGGCCCCATTTTTTTAAATTTTTTGATTGTTTTTTTTTAGTTTTAAAATTTAATTTTAAAGGGAAAATTTTTTATTTTCCAAAAGGGACTTAACCCGAAAATATTACGGGCCCATAAAAGAAAACATGATGGGGTATGAATTGGGGAAGAAATAATTTTTAAAAAAAATTTTTAAAAAAAAAAGTTATCAATATCAGATCATTTCAATATTTAAAAAACAGAATCCCCTATATTTTTTTTTTATTTTTAAACCCTTTGTTCTTGGTTTCCAGGGGGTGGCCCAGCAATTTTTTGGGCAAACTACAGTCCCTGGGTTTAAAAGCTATGTTGGGCACTGATTGACCTGGTTTTTCCTTTTTTACGGGGTTTCTAGGGGGGTTTTTGAAAAAGAGCAGAATTTATGGTTTAAGAATATTTTTAATTAAAAGGGGGATACATATTTATTCCCCTTTTTTTTGATATGGTTAAAATTTTTGGGAAAATTTAAAAAATAATTTTATTCTTTTTTAATATTAAAACAGCCCAAAAAATTAAATTTCAAAAAAATGGGAAAAAAAATTTATTTTGCTGGGTATATATTTTTAAAATTCCCCCATTTTTTAAATAAATTTGTTTGCTTTGGGGTTTAAAGGGTATGATACATACATTTTCCCTTTTGATACAAAGCAGTGTCCCTTTTACTCAAATATGTATATTATAAAAATTTAAAAAGATTTGTATTTTTTTTGGGGGGGTTTCCAGAACCAACTCCTGGGGCCCTTTTGGGGTAGATCTCAGATCAAAAAACTCCCCAGTTATTGTAAACATTGGATGAAGGGGGGCTTCAGCAGAGCAAAAAATAAATTTCCCATTGGTATCAATGGAAAAACACTCCTCAAATTTAACCCCCCCTTTTTTTTAATTTGAACACGTTAAAAACTTTAGGATGGTTTAGTGGGAACTCCAACAGCAGAGCACTTTCAAGAACAGGAAACAAACTCGCTTGAGTCGGGGAGGGAGTAGGCTTGAGGTAGTGCATGGTCCAAAAAGGCCCCCAAAAGAAAAGGAGAATTTTCCTGACATGCTTTAGGTAACCCAAAAAAAAAAAAGTCCAAATTGAAAAAAAAGCTTGTAAAACTCAGTGAAAGAAACTGCATCAAACTTACCCCAAAAATTTCTGGTGGGAGTTATAGTACACAGTTAACATTAATTTGTTTAAAAAAGGCATTTGTGGTCATAAAAGCACCATGAGAAAAATATGTACTTACATTTTGTACCTTTTGAGTAGTATTGCTTTTTTATGTATGTGTGGGGTTTTTTATATTTAAATTTTTTTTGGGAAATTTTTCTTTTTTGGCATTTTTCCCTTAAACCCGTCCCCTTTTAATTCTATAATCCCCAAGAAGGGGCCCCAAAATAAAGTTTTTTTAAATGCTTTTTTTTAATTTAAACCCCGGGTCTAGAAAACCCCCCGAAAAAAAAACAAATTTTTTGCAAAATTTTAAACTACTACTTTAAAACCAATTTTTTTTTTATGGATTTATAAATTCCATCAAAAAATGAAAAAAAGTATCATTTATTTCCTAAAAAAAGTAAAACCACTCCTTCCAGATATGGTAGCATGATGGGGATATGTGGGATATATATATATATAATATATATATATAAAAAAATTAAATTTTATATATATTATATAATAAAATATATAACCAAAAATACTATCATAACAATTATACATACATACATAATTAATTTTATATTATATTAAAAATAATATATTTATTATTAAATATATATATTAAAATATCTTAAAATATTTATGGATGTATGTATATAGGGATTTTTGTATATGTATATAAAATATATTATTATTTTTATAAAAATTAATAACATATATACCTACATACACACACACACACACACACACACACACCCCCATATTAATATATATATAAAAAATATATATATATATATATATATTATATATATATATATTTTATGTGTGGTGTGTGGGGTTTTGGTGTGTTGATTTTAAATTATACATGGAAAGGGTCCAAAAACCTAATGTCTTTCACGTTTTTTAAAGCCGATCATAAAAATTCGCACTACCAACTCCCTTTATTTATCGTCTGTCAACGCTGTTTTGGGAAATTACTTGCAATATGTTTAAAACCCCAATAATTAAGCAAAGAAGGGCAAAGAAAACACTGAAATTCTAAAATTTTTTCCCGTGTATTGAATTAAAAAAAACGGCAGTGTGTGGTCCAAAAAAAAGAAAAATAAAAAAGTTAGGGCGACTATGCAAAGAGATATAAAAATCATTATATCCGGGGTTTTAAAACCCCCTTTCAAAAAAAGGGTCCCGACAAATTTTAAAATTTAAAAGGTAAATTTCAATGTGGGGCGTCACAACATGGGGGCTATATTTGTTTTTGAGTATTGGCCCCCGGGATTTCAACCTTGTAACTGCTCCGATGTGAAAATACAAAAATTGTAAACCCGCCTTTTTAAATATCCCCCCCCTGGCCCCCGATTTTTTTTGTTTGGCCCCTTTTCAGGAAACCCCCCCCTGAAATCTAAAAGCCAAACAGGGCCCCTTAGGACCTGCAGGTGGGG
Source organism: Penaeus monodon (assembly GCF_015228065.2). Classification (NCBI taxonomy): domain Eukaryota; kingdom Metazoa; phylum Arthropoda; class Malacostraca; order Decapoda; family Penaeidae; genus Penaeus; species Penaeus monodon. The sequence continues at coordinate 31,566 of NW_023658549.1, read as the reverse complement.
CTGGCGGGGCCTTTGGGGTTCGAGGCCCTTCCCCGAAGGAAATATTTTCCTTTGGGCCCCGCTCTCAAGGGCCCCCCCGTGAACCCCGGGGTTGGGGGCCCGGAAAATAAAGTGGAGGAAAGGGAACATTTTAGGAAAGGGGAACCCGAGGGACTTTCCAAGGCATGTGGGTTGGGGGGTGCAAAAGGTAGGGGGGACAGATAGTCCCTTTTCGGGGGGGAGCGGGGGAAAAACCTCCTCTAAACCCGGCGGATTTTGAAAGCCTTTCCCGCAGTGCTGCAAGGACTGTGGCGGTATGGTCCCATCCGAGTGCATTCCCTTTTTTAAGGAAAAGGGGAAAGGCGGAAAAATCGGAAAAAGCTGGAGGGAAAGGGGGGGGGGAAACCCCGCCCTCCTCGGTTTCCCCCGGGGCCCCGACCTTTGGTAAGCTTCCGTCGAACCACCGATGCAAGGTGGAGGGCTCAGTAATGGGAAGGGCCCTGCCTGACAGTGGACACTGGGGCCCGAGAAGACCTAGTGCGGCCTGATATTTTGGCCACTTTTGCGACTTCCAGAAAGCAAACCCCAGAGACTGTGTGGGTGTCACGGGGCATTGTGTGCAGCCAAGGGGGGCCAAATGGAAGCTCAAAATTGGGGTGGGTCAAAGGTGCAAGCGTGGGACACACACGTGTGTGTGTGTGTGTGTGTGTTTGGGGTATTGTAAAAAGATTTGAAAACAAAATGATCTTTTCAACTTTTTTTTTTTTTTTTATCCATTTTTAAATTTTTTATGGACCTATTCTTATTATTTTCCCTCATTATTTCATCTCTGTCCCCTCATTATTTTCTTATCTTCACCATTACATCATTTCCCTTTAGTAGAAATAAATAAAAACAATAAAAAAATAAAAAAAGATATAATAAGGGGAAAACGAATTTTCAGTTTTTTCATTTTTATTGTATCATTAATAAATTATATATATATTTTAAAATTTTATATTATATTATAATATTATATATATAATTATATTTATACTAATATAAATAAAAAACAATAATGTAAATAATAAAGATAATAAAAATAAAAATAATAAAAATAATTAATAAAAAATAAAAATAAAATAGTAAAACAATAACAAAAACCCAAAAACAAAAATAATAATAATAAAATGATAATAATAAATAAATGAAAGAATAAATAAACAAAAAAATAAATAATAAAAAAATAATTAAAAATAATGAATAATTTTATCATTATTGTCAATTTTTTATTGTTATTGTTACGATTTATATTATATTTCCCTTTTTTTTTGCAATTTTATTGATAAAAATAATAATAGTGAAAAATGACAATAATTTAATTTTTCAGTAATAGCAATAAATTTTTTTTAAAAAAATAATAACGATTTTATAATAATCATTATACCCTTTTTTTTTATTTGTTTTTTTTTTTTATTATCTTAATGTTATAAAATTTTTTTTGTGATTACACTAATAATAAAGATTTAGATAAAAAGTAATAATAATAATAATAATAAAAAAAATAACAAAAATAATAATAACAATATTGTAATTAAAATCATAAATTTTTTATTTACATTATTTTTTTTTTTTTTTTTCTTTTTTTTTTTATTACTTTATCCCTGTTTTTTTTTCTGTAATAATACTAATAATAAAAATATTGATGATGTAAAGAAAGTAATAAAAAAACAATAATAATTATAAAATTGAAAAAATAATAAAATGGTAAAGATAATAAATAAATAAAAATAAATAATAATAAAAATAATAATTTAAAAATAAAGATAATAATAATTTAATAGTAAATAATGGGTAAAAATAATTTAAAAATAATAATAATGATGAGGATGATAAAATAAAAATAGTTTAAAAAAGATTTAAAAACCTTTTTTCCCGTTTTATAAACCTCATCATCATTTCCAAACAAACCCTTTTCAAACATTAAATTTTGATTATTAAAAACATCATTATTCCCTTTTAATTTTTTTTTTTTTTTTTTTTTTTTATTTTTTGTAAATTTTTGCCCCCCCATAATTAAAATATATAAATATATATATACATATATTATATTAATAATATATTAAAATATTAAAATATAATAATAAAGATGATATGATATGATGTAATAACAATAAAATAAAAAATAATAATAAAATAAAATAATAATAATGGGTAATAATAAAAAATAATGATAATAATAAAAATAAAAATTTTTTCCTTTTTTTTAAATTATCATCGTTATTATCATCATTTCGTCATCCCTTTTCCCTTATCATCATCATTTTCATCATTATCATCATTACTGTAATTATTTCACACACAACACACAACACACACACAAAACCCCAAAACACACACACACCACAAATATATATTAAAATATATATATTATATATATATATAAAATATAATTATAAAATATTTTATGTTTGGTGTGTGTGTGTGGGGTTTGTTTTTTTTTGTGTGTGTGTGTGTGTGGTTTTTTTTGTGGGGTGTGTGTGGGGTGTGTGGGTTTTTTAACCAAATATTCTTTTACTGCCCGGACATGGCCTCTTCAATTTTACCACTGAGAGGTTTTTTTGGATGGGCCCCCCTTGCCTGAAATTTGGGTCCTTTTCCCTGGGGGCGGCGCGCTAACCATTTGGGGTTAAAGGGGGCGATTTCCCCCTTTCGGCACTTCGTTTGAAATTCTCTAGGCGATATGTCGTTTTTTTCCCCCCTTTCGATCCGGGGTCTCAATTGAATTTGGGAAACCCCGAGGGGGGGAGTCTAGTGTTCTAATCCCCTTTGGGGTATTTTTATTATTGGGGGAGGTTTTTAAACCCCTTCTTTTTTCCCCCTTTCCCCAACCCCAACCTGTCCCCCCCCCGCAAACCCCATCCTCACCCCCTCTCTCACGCACCCTTACCCCGTCTCTCACGGCACCCTCACCCCCGTCCTCCCCGCACCCTCCCCCCCGTCTCTCACGCACCCCACCCCCCTCCTCTCACGCAAACCCCCACCCCGTCCTCACGCACCCCCACCCCCCTCTTTTCAAAACATCCTAAACCCCCTCCTCTCAAACATCCCTCACCCCCTCCCCACACACCCTCCCCCGTCCCCTCACCACCCTCACCCCCTCTCTCAAACACCTCCCCCTCTCTCCCCCCCCTCCCCCCGTCTCTTTAAACTCCTCACCCCCTCCCCTCACGCCCCCCACCCCGTCTCCTCAAGCATCCCAACCCCCTTTTCTCACGGAAACCCTCACCCCGTCTCTCAAGCATCCTCCCCCCCTCTCTCAAGGGACCTCACCCCGTCTCACACACCCTCAACCCCCCTTTTCTCACACCCCCCCCCGTCTCTCAAGCATCCCCACCCTCTCTCACGCCCCTCACCCCCCTTTTCCCCCCCCCCCCAAGCTCCCCACCCCCCTCTCCCCGCACCCCCCCACCCCGTCTCTCCGCAAACCCTCACCCGTCCCCTCAAGCACCCCCCACCCCCTCTCTCAAGCATCCCCCACCCCGTCTCTCAAGCAAACCTCACCCCTTTTCTCACGGACCCTCCCCCGTCTCTCACGCAAACCCCACCCCCTAAATTTTTTCACATACCTGAGGCCCTTTTCCCTTTTACACTCAGGAATTTTTCCCAAATCCTTCCCAAACCTGGCGTTTTCCGGGCCCCTTTCCCTTCCCTTATCCTACGGGACCCCCCACTGGGGGTCCTGACCCCACACACACACACACACGCACACCAAAATTATGCATTTAAAAAACCTGTTTCTTCAGAATTTTCACGGGGAATGATACTCTTTGAAAGGGTTTATGCTATGCATGTCAATTTTCGCTTAATTTGTTTTTTTTGTTTTTTTTTCACTCGTTTGTTTTTTGTTTTTGTGTATAAGGCTTTCACTCTTACGTTCTTTGGGACCCCCCATATTTCACAAATCTCAGTTTTACTGCTTTCGAGTTGTTTTTGTGGGTTTGTAAACCTTTTTTTTAAATTGGGTTTTTTTTAGGTTGTCCAAACTTCATAACTTCAGATTCATGAGGAAATGTTTTTTTTTAATCTTTTTATTTCCAAAGTTTTT
>NW_023658548.1:0-23747 GCF_015228065.2 Penaeus monodon | reverse complement strand
TTAATTTTCTATACTAATAACAACTACAATAATAATATAATAACATAAATAAAAAAACAATAATAACGTCTTTTAACTTATTTTATCTTTATTTTAATTTAATAGGGTTATTACTGAAATTATTCTTTTAAAAATTTATTTTTAAAATTATACTACCAATAAAATAATAATATGAAAATAATAAAAATAAAAATAAATAAAATATTATAAAATTTATTTTAAATTATCTTATTATTTATTATTTTTATTATTAAGTTAAAATTTTTTTTTTTTGGCAATAATCCAATAATTAAGAAAACATAATAATAATAAAAATAATAAAATAAAAAATTAAAAATAATAAAATAATAATAATAAAAAAATAAAAATTTAAAAATAATAATGAAAATTATGATAATGATAATGTAAAATCATCAAATGTTACCAAAATTTCTCTTTATTCTCCTTTTTCATCTTATTGTCATGATTTATAAATTCTGGTTTTTTTTACATTATTACTCTAAAAATTGCCAAAATCATAAAATAAAGGAAAAAAAACGTCATTTTAGAGTCTCCCCAAAAGGCTTATTTGCTAGTTTTTGCCGTTTTTTTCGATTTTGGGATTTTTTTTTTTTTAAACCCTTTTTTTTATATTGGAGACAATTCCTTTTATTATCACATTATTACATGATTTCATCATTATTTCTTATCATCATCATTATCTCATTACATCATTATCACTCATTTCATCTTATTGAATTATTTCACTTTATTGCAATTTTTCTTATTTTGCATTATTGCAGTTAAAATACATATTTTTACATCTATACAATAAAAACTACAAAATAATAGTAATAGCAATATATAACAAAAAAAAGTCTTTAAAATCATTATTTATATCTTATACTAATTAATATCGTTATTACTGAAATTTTATGTTAAATAATTTTTTTATAATTTACTACCATAAATATAAATAATGATAAAAATAAAAATAATAATATTAATAACAATATTATACCAATTAGTAATTATTATAATTATACGTTATTATTATTTTTTATTATTATTATTACAGTTATATAATTTTTTTTGGCATAATACTAATCAATTAAAGTATAAATAAATAATAATAAATAATAATCATATAATAATAATAATAATACTAAGCATAATAATAATAATAAATAATAAGAATAACAATAATAATAATAATAAGGTAATAATAATAATAATCATCATAATAATAATAATAATATAATGATAATAATAATGATAATAGTACTATATAATAATCATCAATGTTATCCAAATTCTCTTGATTCTCACTTTTATCATCATTATTGTCATGAATTATAGAATTCTACTAATTATTTATCATTATTACCCTAATAATTGCCAAATCATCAATAATGGAAAAAATGTCATTTTGGAGTCTACTCTCAAACGGCTATATTTCGCTATGTTTTGCCGCTTTTTTTTCGACTTTTTGAGATTTTTTTTCTTTTACCTTTTTTTTTTATTATATATGGACACATTCCTGTATTATCATCATTATATCATGCTTATCATCATTATTATGGCGTTATCATCATAATTATCATTATTATCATCATTATCATCATCATTATCATCATTTATTGCAACTATGATAGTGAATATTGCATTATTATTCTTATTATTGCAATTATTGCAGTTATAATATATATTTTTTACATCTATACTAATAACAATACAATAATATAGTAACTAGCCATTAATAATAACAATAATAACGTCTTTATAATACATTATTTATATCATTATTTTAATTAATATCGTTATTACTGTAATTATTACTGTTATCCTCATTATTTTTACAATTATACTACCATAAAAGAATAATATGATAATAATACAATAATAATAATTAGATAACAATATTATAACAATTGTATTATAATAATTTATACTTATTATTATTATTATTATTGTTATTATTACATTTTCGAATATATTTTTTTGGGGGAGGGGCAATATACTAATAATTAAAGTAATAATAATAATAATAAGACTAATAATAATAATAAATAATAAAATAATAAATAATAATAATAATAATAATAATAATAATAATAGTGATAATAATAATGATATAGTACTAATAGTAATATCATCAATGTTATCCAAATTCTCTTCATTCTCCTTTTATCATCATTATTGTCGGTGATTTAAAGATTTCTGGTAGTATTCATTATTACCCTAATAATTCCATAATCAGCAAAAGATGGAAAAAACGTCCTTTTGGAGTCTACTCTCAAAGGCTATATTTCGCTAGGATTTTACCGCTTTTTTCGACTTTCGGAATTTTTTTTTTCTTTTTATAAATACTTTTTTTTATTATATATGGAACACAATTTCCTGTTATTATTATTCATTATTATCATGATTATCATCATTATTATCGTTATCATCATCTTATCATCATTACACATTATCATCATCTTATCACATTATTGGCAATTATGTCTCATCATTATTTCAATTCTTATTATTATTATTTTCAATTATTGGCAGTTAGAATTATATTTTAACATCTATTCTACTAACAACTACAATAATAGTATAATAACAATATAATAACAATAATAACGTCTTCTCATCATTAATTATATCCTTATTTTAATTAATATCGTTTATTACTGTAATTATTACTTTTATTAATAATTTGTTTTTACAATTATACTACCAGTAAAAATAATAATAATTAATAATAACAATAAAAGATATTAATAACAATATTATCCAATTTAGTATTATTATAAATTATACTTATTATTATTCATTATTGTTATTATTACAGTCATAATATATTTTTTTGGCAATCATATAATACTTAAGTAACATTCCTGTATTTCATCATTATCAATCATGTTATCGTCATTATTATCGTTATCATCATCATTTATCATCTTATCATCATCATTATCATCAATTATTACAATAATTATCAGCACTATTTGCAATTATTACATTATTATTGCAATTATTGCAGTTATAAATATATATTTTTACATCTATACTAGTAACAACTACACTAATAATAGTTAATAACAATAATAATAACAATAATAACGTCTTTATAATCCTTTTTTATATCCATTATTTTTAATTAAATACGTTATTCTGTATTATTACTGTTATAAAAATTATTTTTACAATTATACTACCATTAAAAATAATAATACTGGTAATAATACACTAATAATTTAATAACATATTATAAGCAATTAGTAATTATTATAATTATACTTATATTATTTATTATTGTTATTATTGGACAGTTATAATATTTTTTTGGCAATAAACTACTATTAAAGTATAATAAAATAAGAATAAATAATAATAATAATAATAATAATAATAATAAAAAAATAATAATAATAATAATAATAATAAGAATAATAATATCATGATAATTATGATAATGATAATGATAATAGTAATAATAGTATATTCATCAAATTTATCCAAATTCTCTTTATTCTCGCTTTTAATCACATCATTATTGTCAATGATTTACTTTAGAATTCTGGGGAGTTATTATCATTATTATCCCTAATAATTGCAGAATCATCAATGACTTGGAAAAACGTCATTCTGGAGTCTACTCTCAAAAGCTATATTTCGCTTAGTTTTGCGCTTTTTCGACTTTTTGGGATTTTTTTTCCTTTTACCTTTTTTTTAGTATATATGGACCCAATTCCTGTTATATCATCATTATTATCATGATTATCATCATTATTCTCGTTATCATCACATTATCATCAATTTCATCATCATTATCATCATTATTCGCAATTATTTATCATCATTACATCATCATTATCTCATTTATTGCATTTATACATCATTCATTGCAATTATTATCATTTATTATTGCAATTATTGCGTTATAATATATATTTTTACACTATACTATACAACTACAAATATAATAGTCCTAACAATAATAATAACAAAACTAACGTCTTTATAATCATTATTTAATATCATATTTTAATAATATCGTTTATTACTGTAATTATTACTGTTATAATAATTATTTTTACCAATTATACTCCGTCAAAATAATACTAAGGATTATCTAACAATATAATATTAGTAATAATATTATAAACAATTATATTATTATAATTATACTTATATTATTTATTTTGTTATTTTACAGGGTTATCTATATTTTTTTGGCACTAATACTAGATAATTAAAGTATAATAATATAAGATAATACTAATAATAATAATAATAATAATAAATAATAATAATACTAATATAATAATAATAATTTCTTATTATTATTATTATTATAATAATAATATAATGATCATGATATAATCATGAAATAGTATAGGAGTAAATAAATCATCAAATGTTTATCCAAATTCTCTTTATTCTCACTTTTATCATCTTATTGTCATGATAAATTGAATTCTGGTAATTTATTTATCATTATTACTACCCGGTAATTGCCAGATCATCAAATGAATGGAAAAAAAAGTCATTTTGGAGTCGACTCTCAAAAGACTATATTTCGCTAGATTTTACCGCTTTTTCGACTTTTGTGATTTTTTTTCTTTACCTTTTTTTTTATATATATGGACAACAATTCCTGTTATTGTCATCATTATTATCATATTATCATCATTATTATCGTTTATCATCATCATTACATCATTATCATCACTATCATCATCAGTATCATCATTATTGCAAGTTATCATCATTATTGCCAATTATTTACTTATTATTGCAATTATTGCAGTTATAATATATAGGTTTTAACATCTATACTAAATAACAACTACAATATAATGGTAATAACTATAATATACAATAATAACTCTTATACTCTTATTTATATCATTATTTGAATTAATATCGTTTATACTGTAATTATTACTGTTATAATAATTATTTTTACAATTAATACTACCAGTAAAAATAATAATAAGATAATAATAACAATATAATATCATAACAATATTATTAACAATTAGTATTATTATAATTATACTTTTTATTCGTATTACTTGTTTATTATTACAGTTATAATATATTTTTTGGATAATACTAATATTAGAAGTAATAATAATAATAATATACTAATAATAATAATAATCTAAAATTAATAATAATAATAATAATAATACTCATAATCATATAATAATATAATCCTAATATAATAATAAAGAATAATAATAATAATAATAATGATAATAATAGTAATGCATGTAATAAATATAGTAATAGTAATAATCGATCAAATGTTCTCAAAATTCTCTTTTTATTCGTGCACTTTTATCATCATTATTGTCATGGATTAATAATAGAAATGTTTGGTAATTATTCATCATTTTACCCTAATAGTTTTTGGGGGCCCCCAGGAAGATTACCATCAAATGATGAAAAAAAACGTCATTTTTGACGTCCTACTCTCAACAGCTATTTTTCGCTAGATTTTGCCACTTTTTCGACTTTTGGGATTTATTTTCTTGTTGGCTTTTTTTTATTTATATGTGGCCCAATTCCCTTTTATTATCAATCATTATTACTCCAAATTGGGGAAAAATATCATCATTATTTATGTTATCATCATCATTATCATCATTATCATCGTTATCATAATCATTATCATCATTATTGCAATTTATTATCATCATTATTGCCATTATGCAGTATAATATGATATTTTTACATCTAATACTACTGCAACTACATTAATAATAGTAAATAACAAAAATATAACAATAATAACGTCTTTATAATCTTAGTTATATCATTTTTTAATTAACATCGTTATTACTGTACATTATTCATGGTTATTGAAATTATTTTTACAGTTACACTACCAGTAAAAGAATAATAATGTAATAACAACAATAATATATTAATACAATAGTATAACACACTTAGTATTATATATTATTACTTATTATTATTATTATTGTTATTATTTCAATTATAATATATTTTTTGGCATAATACTAATAATTAAATGTCATAATAATAATAATAATAAATAATAATAATAATAATATAATAATAATAATAATAATACTAATAATGATAATAATAGCAATAATGATAATATTAATGATATCATTGATAATAATAATAATGATGATAATAATATGATAATAGTAGTAATAGTAATAATCATCAGATGTTGTCCAAATTCCTTTATTCTCACTTTTATCATCATTATTTCATGATTAATAGAATTCTGGAAATTAATTATCATTATTACCTTAATAATTGCCAGAAATCAATCAAATGAATGGAAAAAAACGTCATTTTGGTGTCTACTCTCAAAGGCTAATATTTTGCAAGATTTTTACTGCTTTTTCGCACTCTTGGGATTTTTTTTTCATTTACCTTTTTTTTATTATTATGGACCTCAACTCCTGTTATTATCATCAGTTATTATCAATGATCATCATCATTAATTTCGTTATCATCATCATTATCAATCTTATCATCATTATCATCATCATTATCATACATTATTGAAATTAGTATCATCATTATTGCAATTATTATCATTATTATTGCAATTAGCAGTTTATAAGTATATATTTTTTACATCTTACTAATAACACTACAATGATAATAGTAATAACAATATATGACAATATAACGTCTTTATAATCATTACTTTATATCATTAGTTTAATTAATATCGTTATTACTGGTAATTATACTGTTATAATAATTCTTTTTACAATATACTACAGTAAAATAATATAATGATTAATAAGTATTTTAAAAAAGCCAATATATATTAAATGAACAATATTATAACAATTATTAATTATTATAATTATACTTGTTTATTATTATTAATTGTTATTATTACAGTTATAATATATTTTTTTGGCAATAAATATAATTAAAGTAATACTAATAATAATAATAATAATAAGGAATAATAATAATATAAATGAATTAATAATAATAATGAATAATAATAATGTAATAATAATAATATAATGATAATAATAATGTAATAGTAATAATAGTAATAATCCATCAATGTTTATCCAATTCTCTTATGTTCTCACTTTTATCATCATTATTGGCATGATTTAATATCTCTCTGGTATGATTAATCATTATTACCCTAATAATTGCCAGAATCATCCAAATGAATGTGGAAAAAAACGTCAATTTTGGAGTCTACTCTCAAAGGCTCTATTTCGCTAGAATTTGCCACTTTTTCGACTATGGATTTTTTTCTTTTAACCTTTTTGTTTATTATATATGGGACAGCAATTCCTGTTATTAATCATCATTATTATCATGATTACATCATATTGACGTTATCATCATCATATCATCATTATCAATCAGTGTCATCATTATTGCAATTATTACATCATTATTGCCATGATTCATCATATTATTGCAATTAAATTAGCAGTTATAAATATATATTTTACATCTATACTAATAACAACTGCAATAAGAAGAGTAATAATAATAATAATACCATATACTGTCTTTATAATCTTATTTATTATAATTAATTTTTAATTAATCGTTTATTTACTTAATTTGATTACAGTTATAATAATTATTGTTACAATTATACTACCAGTAGAATGAATAATAATGATAATATAACATAATACTATTATAACAATATTATCACAATTAGTATTATTATAATTATACTTATTATTATCATTATTGTTATTAATTAAGTTATACTATATTTTTTGGTGCAAATAAGTTACTAATAATTAAAGTAATAATGATAATACTAATAATAAACCAATAATTATAATAATAAATAATTAGTAATAGTAATCAGAATAATCATAATAATAATACTATAATAATAAGATCTAGATAATGAGAATCCTAGTGTGATAATAGTAATATTAATATCCTCAAATGTTAGCCAAATTCTCTTTATTCTTATTTTTTACATCATTATTGTCATGATTGAATAGAATTCTGGTAATTATTACTCATTATTACCCCTAATAATGTGCCAGAATCATCAATGAATGAAAGAAACGTCATTCTGGAGTCTAGTCTCTCAAAAGGCTATATTTCGCTAGATTTTAGCCGCTTTTTCGTGACTTTTGGGTGATTTTTTTTTCTTTTAACCTTTCTTTTTATTATATATGGACACAATTCCCTGTTTTTATCATCATTATTAATCATAATATCTCGTGTGTATTATCGTTCAACAACATCATCATTATCATCATTATCATCATTATACATCATTATCATCATTATCATCATTATCATCAATCATTATCATCATGTATTGCAATTATTACATCATTACATCAGTATTGGCCATTATTATCATCATTATTGCATTATTTCATTTATTATTGCAATTATTGCAGTTATAACATATATTTTTACATCTATACTAATACAACTATACAATAATAATATTAATAAACATAATACATAACAATAATAACGTCTTAGTAATCATTATTTATATCATTATTTTAATTAATATCGTTATTACTATAATTATTACTGTTATAATAATTATTTTTACAATTAACTACCCAGTAAAAATAATTTAATGATACTAAAATAACAATAATAATATTAAATACAATATTATAACAATTAGTACTTATTATAATTATACTTCTTATATTATTTTAATTTTATTACGTTTATAATATATTTTTTAGCACGTAATAAACAATAATTAAGTAAATAATAATAATAATAATAATAATAATATCATAATAATAATATATATACATAATAATAATTCATAAATAATAATAATAATAATATAATATATAATAATAATAATACTTAATAATATAATATACTCATGCATCATAATAAGAATACTAGTAATAACTAGTAATATATCAAATGTTTATCCAATCCTCTTCATTCGCACTTTTATCATCATTATTATCATGATTAATAGAATCTGGTAATTATTCTCATTATTCCCTAATATTGCCAGAATCATCAAAGAATGGAAAAAAACGTCTTTTGAGTCTACTCTCAAAAGGCATTTTTCGCTAGTTTTTGCCGCTTTTTTCGATTTTGGGAATTTTTTTCTTTTCCCTTTTTTTGTTTAAAATTGGACACAATTCCTTTTTATTATCATCATTATTATCATGATTTCATCATTATTACGTTATCACATCTTTTATCATCATTATCATCATTATCTCACATTATCATCTTTTTTTGAAATTATTATCATCTTATTGCAATTATTAATTTTATGAAATTATTGCAGTTATAATATAATTTTTAATCTATATAAGAACAATACAATAATAATATAATAACAAAAAAATTTAACATTAACGTCTTTATAATCATTATTTATATAATTTTTTAATTAATTTTTATTACTGTATTATTACGGGAAAAATTTTTTTAAAATTATCTACCAAAAAAGTAAAAATGATAATAAAACAATAAAAATATTAATAAAAATATTATAAAATTAGTGTTTTTAAATTATACTTATTATTATTATTTTTTGTTATTTTTAAGTTATAATATTTTTTTTGGCAATAATACTAAAAAATTAAAGAAAAATATAAAATAATAATAAAAATAATAATAATAATAATAAAATTAATAATAATAATAAATTTAATATAATAATATAATGATAATAGTAATAAAAAAATCATCAAATGTTATCCAAATTGTCTTTATTCCACTTTTATCTCATTATTGTCATGTTTAATAGAATTTGGAAAATTTTTATCATTATTACCCTAATAATTGCCAAAATCATCAAGAAGGAAAAAAACGTCATTTTGAGTTACTCTAAAGGCTTTTTCGCAATTTTCCCGTTTTTCGACTTTGGGTTTTTTTTTTTTTAAAACCCTTTTTTATTTTTAATGGACAATTCCTGTTATTATCTCATTATTATCATGATTATCTCTTTTTATCTTTATCCTTTATCATCATTTCACTCATTATCATCATTATTGCAATTTTTTCATCATTTTTGCAATTATTATCATTTTTTATTGCAATTATTTCAGTTATAATATACATTTTTAAAATTAAAATAAACAACCACAAAATAATGTAATACAATAATAAAAACAATAATAACGTCTTTGAAATATTTTTATTTTTTTTTTTTAAATTTAATATTTTTATTACGTAATTATTTTTTATAAAATTTTTTTTTACAATTAAAACTACCAGTGAAAAAAATAATAAAAAATAAAAAAAACATATTAATAACAATTTATAACAATTAGTTTTTTTAAAATTATACTTATTTTATTATTTTTGTTATTATAACGTTTAATATTTTTTTTGGAAATAATACTAATAATTAAAGTAATAGTAATACAATAATTTAAAGAAATAATAAAAAAAATTAAAAATAATAAAAATAAAAATAATAAAATAATAATAATATAATAATAATAAAATAATTATAAATAATAATGAAAATGAAATAATAGTAATAATCATCAAATTTATCCAAATTCTCTTTTATTCTCTTTTTTCATCATTTTTGCGTTTAAATAGAATTCTGGTAATTTTTACATTTTTACCCAAAAATTTTCCAAAATCATCAAGAAGGGAAAAAAACGCATTTTGGGAGTCTACTCTCAAAAGGCTAATTTCGCTAGTTTTTGCCGTTTTTTTCGATTTTTGGGTTTTTTTTTTCTTAACTTTTTTTTTATAATGGACAACAATTCCTGTTATTATCATCATTATTATCATGATTACATCTTATTAGTTATCATCTATATCATTATACTTTTTATCACATCATTTTCATCATTATTGAGTTTTATCATGATTATTCTATTATTCTTTATTAAAAAATTGTAGTTTGATATATTTTTTTTACTCTATCAAAAACAACTACAAAATAAATATAACAATAATAATAAAATAATAACTCTTTAAAATCATTTTTTATACCTTATTTTAAAATATCGTTATTACTGTAATTATTACTTTTTAAAATAATTTTTTTTTACAATATACTCCCCGTAAAATAATAATAATGATAATAATAAATAATAATATTAAAAAATATTAAACAATTAGTATTATATGATTATATTTATTATTTATTATTTTTAAATTTTTTACTTTTAAATATATTTTTGGCAATATACTAAAAATTAAAAATAATAAAAATGATAATAATAATAAAAAAAATTAAAATAATAATAATATAAAATAATAAAATAATAATAATAATAATAAATAATAATAAGATAATAATAAAATAGGAATAATCATCAAATGTATCCAAATTCTCTTTTTTCCCCACTTTTATCATCATTATTGTCGATTAAAGAGTTCGGGAAATTTTTATCTTTATTACCCTAAAAAATTCAAGAATCATAAAATGAATGGAAAAAAGTCATTTTGGAGTCTACTCTAAAAGGGCTATTTCCATAGTTTTTGCCGCTTTTTCGATTTTTCGAATTTTTTTTTTTTACCTTTTTTTTATTATATATGGACACAATTCCTGTTATTATCATAAATATTATCTGATTATCACATTATTATCGTTATCATCATCATTTCATCATTATCATCTTATCATCATCATTATCATCATTATTGCAATTATTATCATCATTATTGCAATTATTATCATTATTATTGCAATTATTGCATTTTAAATATATTTTTTAATCTATCTAAAAAACAACTACAATAATAATAGTAATAACAATAAAATACAATAAAAACTCTTTATAATCTTTTTATATCATTTTTTTAATTAATATCATTTTTGAATTTATTCTGTTAAAATTTATTTTTTTTACAATTATACTACAGTAAAAATAAAAAAGATAAAAAAAACAATAATAATTTAAAAACAATATTTTAAACAATTAGATTTTTAAAATTATATTATTTTATTTTTTTGTTATTATTAATTTTAAAATTATTTTTTTGGCAAAATACTAAATTAAATATAATAAAATAAAATAATAAAAAATAATAATAAAAATAATAATAATAATAATAAATAAAATAATAATAATGATAATAATAATGAAAATAGTAAAAATAGTAATAATCATAAAATTTATCCAAATTCTCTTTTTTTCTACTTTTATATCATTTTGTCATGTTTAATAAAATTTTGGTATTATATCATTATTACCCTAAAATTGCCAGAATCATCAAAGAATGGAAAAAAAACGACTTTTTGGGTCTCTCTAAAAAGGCTATTTTTCGCAAATTTTGCTGCTTTTTCGATTTTTGGGGATTTTTTTTTTTTTATTTTTTTTTTTATTTTATATAGACACAATTCCGGTTATTACATCATTATTATCATGATTATCATCATTATTACGTTAGCATCTTTATATCATTATCATCATATTTCATCATTTTGCAATTATTATCATCATTTTGCAATTATTATCATTATTATTGCAATATTGCATTTATAATATATTTTTTACATCATATTAAAAACTACAAAAATAATAGAAATAAAAATAAAAAGGGGCAATAAAACGTCTTTATAATCATTATTAATATCATTATTTTTTAATATCTTTATTACTGAAATTTATTACTGTTATAATAATTTTTTAAAAAATTATACTCCCATAAAAAAAATAAAAATGATAAAATAACAATAATTTTTGATAACAATATTAAACAATTAGATTTTATAATTATACTTATTATTATTATTATTGTTATTTTAAATTATTATTTTTTTTGGAAATAATACTAATAATTAAAGTAAATAATAAAAAAAAAATAAAAATATAATAAAATAATAAATAAAAATAATAATAAAATAATAATAATAATATAAAAATTTAAAAATAATGATAATGATAAAATAATGAAATATAATAATATAATAATCTCAAATGTTACCCAAATTGTTTTTATTCTCATTTTTATCATCATTATTCTCATGTTTAAAATAGAATTCTGGTAATTTTTATCATTATTACCTTAATAATTCCCAAAATCATCAAAAAAGGGAAAAAAGTCTTTTTTGAGTCTACTCTAAAAAGGCTTATTTTTGCCAGTTTTTTGCCGCTTTTTCGACTTTTGGTATTTTTTTTTTTTTTATTTTTTTTTATTATATATGGACAAATTTCCGTTATTACACCATTTTATCAGATTTTACCTTTTCATCTTTTCTCGTCATTACATATATCATCATTATCATCATCATTATCATCTTTTTTGAAATTATTATCATCATTTTGCAATTTTTATCATTATTTTGCAATTATTGCATTTAAATATTTTTTTTTACATCTATCAAATAACAACTACAAAAATAAAGTAATAACAAAAATAATAACAATAATAACTTTTTATAATCTTATTTTAATTTTTTTAATTTAATTCGTTATTACGAAATTATAGTTATAATAATATTTTTTAAAATTATACTCCCAGTAAAAATAATAATGATAAAAATAACAATAAATTTTAATAACATATTATAACAATTAGTATTATTAATTATACTTATTATATTATTTTTTGTTATTATTACAGTTAATATATTTTTTGGCAATAATACTATTATAAAAGTAATAATAATAATAATTATAATAAAAAAAAATAATAAAAAAAAATAATAATAAAAATAATAAAAATAAAAAAAATAATAATAAAATAATAATAATAAAAATAATAATAATGATAAAGCAATATAGTATAATCATCAAAGTTATCAAATTTTCCTTTATTCTCACTTTTATCATATTATTGTCTGATTAATAAAATTTCTGGAAATTTATTATCATTTTTACACAAAGCCAAAATAAAATAAAGGAAAAAACGTCATTTTGGAGTGTACACCAAAAGGCATTTTTTTCGCTAGATTATTACATTTTTAATATATTTTTTTTGAAATAATACTAATAATTAAATTAATAATAATAATAATAATAATAATAATAATAAAAAAATAATAAAAATAAAAAAAATAAAAATAATGATAAAAATGTTTAAAATAAAAATAAAATAAAAATAATAAAATAAAAATAATAAAATAATAATGATAATAATAATAATGTAATAATGTAAAAAATCATAAATTTTACCCAAATTCTCTTTTTTCCATTTTATCATCATTTTTGTCATGTTTTAAAAGAATTTTGGTAATTTTTTATCTTTATTACCCTAAAAATGCCGAATCTCAAATGAATGGAAAAAAAACGTCTTTTTGTATTACTCTAAAAAGGGCTAAAAAAATTTTTCGCTAGATTTTGGGGCTTTTTCGTACTTTTGGGGATTTTTTTTTTTTTACATTTTTTTTTTTTTTTATTAGACAAAATTTCCCGGTTTTATTATATCTTATTATATTTTATCACATTTTTATCGTTATCATCTCTATCTATATAAATTTTATCATCACTTTCATATTATTGAAATTTTTCATCATTTTTGCATTTTATCATTATTATTACAATTTTGCAGTTAAATATATTTTTACATCTATACTAATAAAAAACAAAAAAATAATAGTAATAACAATAAAAAAACCCAAATAATAACGTTTTTTATAATCTTATTTTATCATTTTTTTTAAAAATTTCGTTTTACGAAATTTTTACTGTTATAAAAATTTTTTTTACAATTAACTCCCATTAAAAATAATAATAATGATAAAAATAACAATAATAACTTAATAACAATATTAAAAAAATTAGTATTATGAAATTATACTTATTATTTTTATTATTGTTATTTTTTTCATTATAATATATTTTTTGGCATAAACTAATATTAAAGTATAATAATAAAAATAAAAAAA
Source organism: Penaeus monodon (assembly GCF_015228065.2). Taxonomy (NCBI): domain Eukaryota; kingdom Metazoa; phylum Arthropoda; class Malacostraca; order Decapoda; family Penaeidae; genus Penaeus; species Penaeus monodon. Next base: position 8,968 of record NW_023658548.1, on the reverse strand, counting down.
TAATAATAATAAAAAATAATAAATAATAATAATAATAATAATAATAATAATAATAAAAATAATAATAATAATAATAATGATAATAATAATGATAATAGAAATAATAGTAATAATCATCAAATGTTATCCAAATTCTCTTTATTCTCACTTTTATCATCATTATTCTCATGATTAATAAAATTTCCCTGGTAATTATTATCATTATTACCCCAATAATTACCAAAATCATCAAATGAATGGAAAAAACGTCATTTTGGAGTCTACTCTAAAAAGGCTATATTTCGCCAGATTTTGCCACTTTTTCGACTTTTGGGATTTTTTTTCTTTTACCTTTCTTTATTATATTTTGTCACAATTCCTTTTATTATCACCATTATTATCATGATTATCATCCTTTTTATCGTTATCATCGTCATTATCATCATTATCATCATTATCATCATCTTTATCACATTATTGAAATTTATTATCATCATCATTGCAATTATTATCATTATTATTGCAATTATTGCAGTTATAATATATATTTTTACATCTATACTAAATAACAACTACAATAATAATATAATAACAATAATAAACAATAATAACGCCCTTTATAATCTTTATTTATATCATTATATTAATTAATATCGTTTATAACTGTAATTATTACTGATATAAAATAATTATTTTTGCAATTATACTACCAGTAAAAATAATAATGTTTAATAATAACAATAAAAATTTTAATAACAATATTATAACAATTAGTATTATTATAATTATACTTATTATTATTATTATTGTTATTATTACAGTTAAAAATTATTTTTTTGGCAATAATACTAATAATCAAAGTAATAATAATAAAAACTAATAAATAATAATATAAATAATAATAATAGTAATAATAATAATAATAAAATAATAATAATAATATAATAATAATGATAATATAATAATATAATATAAATGATAATGATATTTAGCATAATATTAATATCATCAATGTTATCAAAATTCTTTGTATCACTTTTATATCACCTTATGATTACTAGAATAAATTTGAATGTAAATTATCATTATTACCCTAAAAATTCCAAATCAATGATGGAAAAAAAATTCGTATTTTGTAGTCTTTCGAATTTTATTTTACTTATTTTTTGCTTGCTTTTTCGAACATTTCGGGTTTTTTCTTCTTACTTTTTTTTTATTTTATATAGTACAATTTCCAGGTTATATCTATCATATTATTCATGATTATCATCATTATTACATTATTATCATCATTATTCATTATCATCATTATCATCACATTATTGCATATTATTGTTTATTATCATCATATGCACATTATTATATATTATAATAATTATTGCATTAATATTATATTTTACTCTATACTAATACAACTTAATTAATAGTAATACATAATATAGCTATAATAACGTCTTTTAATCATTATTCATTAATTATTTTAATAATTCGTATAGATAATAATAACTGTTAAATAATTATTAAATTTAAATAATTATACTATAATTATTATATGTATTACATTATAATATATAAATATTATAACAATATATTAAGTAATTATACTTAATTATATATAATATATATGTACAGTATAATAATTTTTGAATAATATAATAATTAAAAGATAAAATAATAATATAATATAATAATAATATATAATAATAAAATAATAATAATAATATAAATAATATCAAAATATTTATATCATTATCACATATTATGATAATAAAATCGTAATATATATAATAACTAATATTACCAAAATCATCCAATATGTAATTACTCATTTTGTCATTCATTATCTATGATTAATCAGATTTGGTAATTTTTCTTATTACACTTATTGCAATTCATTAATATAAAATATTTTGGAGTTCTCTTAACACCATTTATATCAGATTATCATCCTTTTATCGTTATCTGTCATTATCATCATTATCATATTTTTCATCATTATCATCATTATTGCATTATATCATAAATCATTGCATTTATTATCATTATTATTGCAATTATTGCAGTTATAATATATTTTTTACATCTTTTACATAAAACTAAAATAATAATAGTAATAACAATAATATACATAATACTCTTTATAATCATATTATATCATTATATTAATTAATATCGTTTTTAAATGTAATTATTACTGTTATGATAATTATTTTTTCAATTAATACTACCAGTAAATAATAAAAATGATAATATAACATAATAATATTATAACAATATTAACAATTATATTTTTTAAATTATACTTATTATTATTATTATTGTATTATTACAAGTTATAATATTTTTTTTTGGGGCATAATAAAAAATCAAAGTAATAATAATAAATAATATATAATAATAAAATAAAAATAATAATAATAATAATAATAATAATAATAAATAATAATAATAATGATAATGATAGAAATAAAAATAATAATAATGATAATAATAATGATAATAGCAAAAATTATAATCATAAATGTTTCAAAATTCTCTTTATTCTAAATTTTTATCATCATTATTGTCATGATTAATAGAATTTGGTAATTATATCTTTATTACCTAAAAATTGCCAGAATCATCAAATGAATGGAAAAAAAGTCATTTTGTAGTCTACTCTCAAAGGCTATATTTTATCTAGTTTTTGCGCTTTTTCGACTTTTGGGATTTTTCTTTTACTTTTATTTATTTTAGATGACACAATTCCGGTTATATCATATTATTATCATGATTATCATCTATTATCCGTTTCACATATTATCATAATATCATATTATATCATCATTATCATCATTATTGCAATTATTATCATCATTATTGCAATTATTATCATTATTATTACAATTATTGCAGTTATAATATATATTTTTACATCTATACTAATAACAACTACAATAATAATAGTAATAACAATAATAATAGCAATAATAACGTCTTTATAATCATTATTTATTTCATTATTTTAATTAATTTCGTTATTACTGTAATTATTACTGTTATAATAATTATTTTTACAATTATACTACCAGTAAAAATAATAATAATGATAATAATAACAATAATAATATTAATAACAATATTATAACAATTAGTATTATGATAATTATACTTATTATTATTATTATTGTTATTGTTACAGTTATAATATATTTTTTGGCAATAATAAAATTAAAAATAATAATAAAAATAAAATAATAATAATAAAAATAATAATAATAATAATAATAATGATAATAATAATGATAATAGTAATAATAGTAATAATCATCAAATGTTATCCAAATTCTCTTTATTCTCACTTTTATCATCATTATTCTCATGATTAATAGAATTCTGGTAATTATTATCATTATTACCCTAATAATTGCCAAAATCATCAAATGAATGGAAAAAACGTCATTTTGGAGTCTACTCTCAAAAGGCTATATTTCGCCAGATTTTGCCGCTTTTTCGACTTTTGGGATTTTTTTTCTTTTACCTTTCTTTATTATATATGGTCACAATTCCTGTTATTATCACCATTATTATCATGATTATCATCCTTTTTATCGTTATCATCGTCATTATCATCATTATCATCATTATCATCATCATTATCATCATTATTGCAATTATTATCATCATCATTGCAATTATTATCATTATTATTGCAATTATTGCAGTTATAATATATATTTTTACATCTATACTAATAACAACTACAATAATAATAGTAATAACAATAATAATAACAATAATAACGTCTTTATAATCATTATTTATATCATTATTTTAATTAATATCGTTATTACTGTAATTATTACTGTTATAATAATTATTTTTACAATTATACTACCAGTAAAAATAATAATAATGATAATAATAACAATAATAATATTAATAACAATATTATAACAATTAGTATTATATAATTATACTTATTATTATTATTATTGTTATTATTACAGTTATAATATATTTTTTTGGCAATAATACTAATAATCAAAGTAATAATAATAATAATAATAATAATAATAATAATAATAATAATAATAATAATAATAATAATAATAATGATAATAATAATAATAATAATAATGATAATAATAATGATAATAGCAATAATAGTAATAATCATCAAATGTTATCAAAATTCTCTTTATTCTCACTTTTATCATCATTATTGTCATGATTAATAGAATTCTGGTAATTATTATCATTATTACACTAATTGCCAGAATCATCAAATGAAAGGAAAAAACGTCATTTTGGAGTGTACACTCAAAAGGCTATATTTCGCTAGATTTTGCCGCTTTTTCGACTTTTGGGATTTTTTTTTTTCTTTTACCTTTTTTATTATATATGGACACAATTCCTGTTATTATCATCATTATTATCATGATTATCATCATTATTATCGTTATCATCATCATTATCATCATTATCATCATCATTATCATCATTATTGCAATTATTATCATCATTATTGCAATTATTATCATTATTATTGCAATTATTGCAGTTATATTATATATTTTTACATCTATACTAATAACAACTACAATAAGAATAGTAATAACAATAATAATAACAATAATAACGTCTTTATAATCATTATTTATATCCTTATTTTAATTAATATCGTTATTACTGTAATTATTACTGTTATATAATTATTTTTACAAAATACTACCAGTAAAAATAATAATAATGAAATTAATAATAATAATAATAATAATAACAATAATAATAATAATAATAATAATAATAATAATAATAATAATAATAATAATAATAATAATAATAATAATTATAATAAAAATAATAATAGTAATAATAGTAATAATCATCACATGTTATCAAAATTCTTTTTATTCTCACTTTTATCAAAATTATTGTCATGATTAATAGAATTCTGGTAATTATTATCATTATTGCCCTAATAATTGCCAGAATCATCAAATGAATGGAAAAAACGTCATTTTGGAGTCTACTCTCAAAAGGCTATATTTCGCTAGATTTTGCCGCTTTTTCGACTTTAGGGATTTTTTTCTTTTACCTTTTTTATTATATATGGACACAATTCCTGTTATTATCATCATTATTATCATGATTATCATCATTATTATCGTTATCATCATCATTATCATCATTATCATTATTATCATCATCATTTTCATTATTATTGCAATTATTATCATCATTATTGCAATTATTATCATTATTATTGCAATTATTGCAGTTATAATATATATCTTTACATCTATACTAATAACAACTACAATAATAATAGTAATAACAATAATAATAACAATAATAACGTCTTTATAATCATTATTTATATCATTATTTTAATTAATATCGTTATTACTGTAATTATTACTGTTATAATAATTATTTTTACAATTATAACACCAGAAAAAATAATAATAAGGATAATAATAACAATAATAATATTAATAACAATATTATAACAATTAGTGTTATTATTTTTATACTTATTATTATTATTATTGTTATTATTACATTTATAATATATTTTTTGGCAATATACTAATAATTAAGTAATAATAATAATAATAATATAATAATAATATAATAATAATAATAATAATAATGATAATGATGATAATAATACTAATAATGATAATATAATGGTAATGGTAATAATAATAGTAATAATCATCAAATGTTTATCCAAATTCTCTTATTCTAACTTTGTCATAATTATGTCATGATAATAGAATTCTGGTAATTATTCATTATTACCCTAATATTTGCCAGTTTCATCAATGAATGGAAAAAAACGTCATTTTGGTGTATACTCTCAAAAGGCTATATTTCGCTTGATTTTGCCGCTTTTCGACTTTGGGGTTTTTTTTCTTTACCTTTTTTATTATATATGGCACAATTCCTGTATTATCATCATTATTATCATGATTATCATCATTTATTACGTTATCATCATCTTACTCATTATCATCATTATCTCATCATTATCATCATTATTGCAATTATTATCATCATTAATGCAGTTATTATTATTATTATTGCTATTATTGCAGTTATAATATATATTTTTACAATTAGTAATAATAACAACAATAATGATAATAATAACAATAATAATATTAATAACAATATTATAACAATTAGTATTATTATAATTATACTTATTATTATTATTATTGTTATTATTAAAGTTATAACATGTTTTTTGGCAATAATACTAATAATTAAAGTAATAATAATATAATAATAATAATAATAATATAATAATAATAATAATAATAATAATAAATAATAATAATAATAATAATAATAATAATAATGATAATAGTAATATAGTAATAATCATCAAATGTTATCCAAATTCTCTTTATTCTCACTTTTATCATCATTATTGTCATGATTAATAGACTTCTGGTAATTATTATCATTATTACCCTAATAATTGCCAGAATCATCAAATGAATGGAAAAAACGTCATTTTGGAGTCTACTCTCAAAAGGCTATATTTCGCTAGATTTTGCCACTTTTTCGACTTTTGGGATTTTTTTTCTTTTACCTTTTTTTTATTATATATGGACACAATTCCTGTTATTATCATCATCATTATCATCATTATCATCATCATTATCATCATTATTGCAATTATTATCATCATTATTGCAATTTTTATAATTATTACTGTAATTATTACTGTTATAATAATTATTTTTACAATTATACTACCAGTAAAAATAATAATAAATATAATAATAATAATAATAATATTAATAACAATATTATAACAATTAGTAATATTATAATTATACTTAGTATTATTATTATTGTTGTTATTACAGTTATAATATATTTTTTGGCAATAATACTAATAATTAAATAATAATAATAATAATAATAATAATAATAATAATAATAATAATAATAATAATAATGATAATAATAATGATAATAATAATGATAATAGTAATGATAGTAATAATCATCAAATGTTATCCAAATTCTCTTTATTCTCTCTTTTATCCTCATTATTGTCATGATTACTAGAATTCTGGCAATTATTATCATTATTACCCTAATAATTGCCAGAATCATCAAATGAATGGAAAAAACGTCATTTTGGAGTCTACTTTTAAAAGGCTATATTTTGCTAGATTTTGCCGCTTTTTCGACTTTTGGGATTTTTTTTCTTTTCCCTTTTTTTTATTATATATGGACACAATTCCTGTTATTATCATCATTATTATCATGATTATCATCATTATTATCGTTATCATCATCATTATCATCATTATCATCATCATTATCATCATTATTGCAATTATTATCATCATTATATGACAAATATATCAATAATATTAATTAGCAAATTATTGACAGTATATATATAATATAATTTTATATCATCTATATTAATAACAACTACAATAATTATATATTAATAAATATAATACAATAATAACGTCTTATAATAATCATTACTATATCATTATTAAAATATTTAATAGTCATATTAAAACGTAATTATTTACTTTACCACTAATTTTATTTTTAGCAATTTTTATACTTTACCTTTTTTTATAAATAATAATAAGAATACTTAATAACAATTAATATATTAATAACATATTATAACAATTTCGTATTATTATAATTTATATCTTATTATTATTAATTGTTTATTATTACAGATTATATATATATTATTTTGGCAATTGATACTAATAATTTAATATAATAATAATAATAAAATAATAATAAATAATAATAATAATAATAATAATTAATATTATTAATAATAATTAATAATAATAATTAACTAATTATAATGATACAATAATATATTATAGTAATAATAGTAAATAATCATCAAATGTTATCCAAATAATTCTTCTATATTCTCACATTATCATCTATTATTTGTCATATGATTTATTAGAATTACTGGTAATTATTTTCATTATACCTAATAATTGCCAGAAATCATCAAATGAATGGTAGAATAACTCATTTTAGGAAAATCAAATACATCATCAAAAAGTAAATAGTTTCAGCTAGATTTTGCAGCTTTTTCGACATTTTGGGATTTTCTTTTACTTTTTTTTAAATTATTAATAAGGACAAAATTCCTGTTATTATCATCATTTTACTAATGATTGATCCATATATTACATATATAATATCATTTGATCATCATCATTATACATCATCATTTGCATTATTATCGCATTTATTTGCAATTTATTATCATTTATTTTATTTGCAATTATTGCACGTTTATTATATATTTTACAATCTATCTCATTAACACTACAATAATAATAGTAATAACAATAATAATTACATAAAAAGCATATCATTATTAATCATTATCTTTAATATCATATTTTAATTTAATAACTCGTTATTAACTAGTAATATATTACTGTAATAAAAATTTATTTTACATTATTCTATCCTATTTAATAAATAATAATAATGATAATTATAATCAATAATAATTATTATACAATATTTATAAACAATATAGTATTAATTAATAAATTATACTTTTAATTATCATTAAATTATTGTTTATTATTAGAGTTATGATATATTTTTTTTTGTGCAAGAATATTAATAAATAAATAATAAAATAATAATAATAATAAATAATAATAATATAATAATAATAATATAATAATAATAATAATAATATAATAGTAATAAATTAAATCATCAAATGTTATCCAAATTCTTTATTATTCTCACTTTTTTATCATCATTATTGTCATTGATTAATAGAATTCTGGTAAATTAATGAAATCATTTTACCTCTAATAATTGCCAGAATTCATCAATATTCCCTTTAACTTTTGGAAAAACGTCATTTTGGAGTATACTCTAAAAAGCTATATTCCTTATTTCGATTTCATTTTATTTTCTACTTTTATTTTAAAACCAAATTTTTTTTATTTTTTAA
>NW_023658547.1:0-23753 GCF_015228065.2 Penaeus monodon | reverse complement strand
GGCAACAATAATAAAAATAATAATAATAAAAAAATAATAATAATAAAATTAATAAAATAAAAATAATAAATAACGATATTAAAATGAAAAAATAACAATTATAATGAAAATAATAATAATGACATTGATGATAAAAATAAAAACTGGTTGGTGGGAACCATAAAACACAACCTAAAGACTGAGTGAAATGTCAAACATGGAATTGAAAATAACGGCGTTAACGGGACTGGAACCCTTCAGTGTGAAGGTGTCGCCCCCGGCATGGATTTCCCGACCCGGGTCCAGCAGGTCGGCATCAAGAACGGTCGGACAAACCAAAGAATGAAATGGGAAAAGGGAAAAGTAAACAAGATTGTAACTGAGTGCTGGATAAAAGTGAGCCATCAAAAAGGAAGTATCGACAGCGAATGAAGAAAATTTGGGATGAAATTGGAGTTTTTCCCTGTCACTGAGCAAAGATTGCAGATCAGGCCAGGCAAATTCGGGTGAACAAGTGGCTGACAGACGTAGAAATTGAGGAAATTGAAAGAAGATGTGGAGACAGTCAGAAGAAGAAACTGGTGATAGTCCCAACAATGTAGAAGGAAGAGAAAACGAGCAAGCTGCATAAGGAACGACAGCATGTAAGGGAAAAATTTCAAGTTAATTTTGATCAGGAATGCACAGGGGAGAGTAGTACGCAACAAAATGGTGAACAGCAGGAAGAAGAGGTCCTGGAAGAGAGAGAAGGGACCAGAGTGTTTCCAGAAGACGATGATAGTGTGGTCTGAAGAGCGTGTGAAAAGTTTTGAATAAGATCAGAAAAAAACAGAGAAGATCCCACCAAATCTTAGATACAATGAAGAAGGAAGGTAAAAGCAGCTACAATGAAGGTCAACAAGGTTAAGCTCTTATAGAACTAAATCAATAACGGAGATCCATGAATCCAAAGGAAAGCAGGACACCACATTGAAGAAGAAAGATTTTGGAAAAACAGAAGGCACTAGGCAAGGATTTAGGACAGTTCAATAGAATGAAAAGAAATGAGTTGCAATATCGGGGTACCATATCAAAGCATGAAAGGAAATATCGCATAGTAGAAAAAAGTATTGATGTGGTCCATGAAGAAGTACAATAGAGGTTAGTTGTAACTGGGGCAAAGCTTGAAAGATATGACAATAGGACAGAACAGTACAGACAGAATCGCTCATTTGAATCAAATCAAAAGAAATCGTTTGGGGAACTAGACGGAGTAGAGAGAGAAACGGTGGTGCCCGATGCAGAGGAAAGTACTCGCTTTTGGAGTGACATATGAGACAAACCATTAAACATAAGGAAAATGCGGAATAGCTGCGAAATGTGGAGGAAGAGTTGACATGGCTAGGGGCACAAGATGACATACACATTGAAGTGTCGAAATTGAAGAAGCAGGTGAGAAAAATGCCAAATTGGAAAAGCCCAGGGCCTGATGGAGTTCAGGGGTATTAGATAAAGAATTTAAGTAATTTGCATGGTAGTATAGCACATCAACTTGACAGGTGTCTCCAAGAAAATAACGTGCCATTATGGATGGTCACTAGGAAAACATTACTGTATGAAAGAACTGGAGAAAGAAAACGCAGTAGCAAATTTTAGGCCCATCACATGCATACCTCTGTTGTGGAAATTGCTGACAGGGATCTTAGCGGAAGAACTGTATGAACATCTTGAACAATCAAACATATTACCTTGGGAACAAAAGGGATGTAGAAAAGGAAGCCGAGGGACAAAAGACCAACTACTCATTGATAAAATGACAGTGAAAAATTGTAAGATACGCTTAACATCACTGGCTGTTGCATGGATTGACTATCACAAAGCATATGACATGGTGCCCCACAGTTGGATAGAGAAGTGTATGAATATGTTTGGAGTAGCAGTGAATGTCAGGTCCTTCATAAGCGAATCAATGAAACATTGGAACACAGAGCTGAATGCGGGCCAAAATAGATTTAGAAATGTGAAAATAAAGCGAGGAATTTTTCAGGGGGATAAAGTATCCCCACTTCTGTTTGTAATGACAATGATCCCATTGACACTGATGCTGAGGAAGAAAAAAATTCCTATGAAGTCAAGAAGAAAGGCGAGAGAACAACCCTTAAATGTTCATGGATGATCTAAAATATTGCAAAAAATGGGACAAACAGACAGTTAGTAAATACAGTAAGAATTTCAAAAGACATCAAAAGGGGGGTTTGGATTATAAAAATGTGGGGGTTTTAATCATAAAAAGGGGAAAGATATTTGGGAAAGGTCCCCTGGATGCCAGATGTACAATGATGAGAAATTTTGAAGAAAGTGGATACAAGTATTTTGGGTTTTTGGCGCGGATGGCATAAACACGATGAGATGAAAGAACAATTGCGAAAAAATACATCAGAAGATCAAAAACGTACTGAAATCAAAGCAAAGGGGGGAAAAAATTTCCCCATCAATTCAAAGCGTTTCAACGTCAGTAGGGGGCGGGATCAAAAGGGAAAAGAATGAATTGGAAAAATTTGGGGCAAAAAAAACAAGAAAACTGGATAATAATAATAATAATAAAAATTATTATTTATAACCATAAAACAGCAAAATGATAATAAAAAATAATAATATAAGATAAGAAAATAGAAAATAAAGTAATAATGATAAAAAAGGTAGAAATATCAATAAAAATAACAATCACATTTTGTACTTTAAATATATAAAACCCCGGAATCACATCTCGTTTTAATCAAATTCCTTTTAAAAATATCATTATTATATTGTTTTATTATTTTATTTTAAATAAAATAGGGAAATTGCTTTTTTTTAATCCATTATCATTTTTTTATTGTTTATGTTATTATGATTATCACAAGAATGTCATTAGTACTCATAACTGCATTCAGTGCATAATTATATAATTGCTAGGATAAAATCATCATCATCATCAAGGAGCTAATACGAGGGGGAGGCAGGCCCATCCCCCCTTTGCTCCACCCCATAGGGTCCCATAGCGGTTCCGGGCGGGCCCCTCGGCCATCTCTAATTCCTCGCAACAAGTTCCTGGATGCCCAACCATGACCCCCGTGTCATCCGACGGGCCTCTCCAGGATTGTTCACAAAGAGACAACCAGATGGGCAGGGTCATACGGGGAACCGAGAAACCCTATTTGGCTACCCCGGGTTTATGCAAGAAAACAGGTTCCATGTCAGTCTCAAAGTGTACCCGTCGGTTGGAACATCGTCCTCCCAACGTACCACATGACCATAAGAACTTGTTACAAAAGACCTCAAGACGTTTGATGTTTTGATTTTTCAAAATTACTCCCGCGTCAACAGCAAGGTCATTAGGGGCGAAGCCTTTTTAAATAGAAATATTAAAATATTTAAAACTTTAAAAATCTATGAATAAATATTTACAAATAAAACAAACAAATAAAAAACAAAGCAAAAAATTTTAGGCTTTAAGTAAAAAAACTATTGATAAACTTTAGGGCAAAATTTAAAATTTTTTTAAAAAATTTTAGTCTCCAAAGGAAAAAAAAAAGCCCCTCTATGTCACAATCCCCCCCCAATAATTTTTCGTGTTATGGGGGAGAAAGTACATAGGGTTTTGGTCTGAAAAGTGCAATTTTTCCACAATGGCGATCGTTAATGGTTTTGGACCTTTCACAAAGTGTTGATTTTAGTATCATCGGTCCATTAGTCAGTTTGTGTGCCCCGATTTTTAGTTTTGCCCCCCCTAAGGGAACCCGCCTTCCCGCGGGGGGGGGTTTGAGGTCCCAATGTTTGGGTGACCCGGACCAGGGGGCTCCCCATACTGGAGGGGTACAGTGGGGGATGAGAAAAAGGGCTTCCTGGTCCCCCCCGGCCCTATGAGGGGAGGTCCCCAAGGCCTAGAGGGGGGATGGTGCACCCACCCGGGCATTCCATTTTGGCCCGGGAGAACTCTCCCAGGTGTTTGCCGTGCGTGGCATCCGTATTACCAGGAGAAGGGTTTGCGGTTGGCGTGCGACGCTGCGCCCGAGTAGCAACACACCTCTTGGTCCTTTTCTGGTTAGACGGGCGGCTTGTAAGGCCCGGTAAGCAATCGGCTGGCAAATATGGCTAGGGTAAGCGGGCACTTTTTAGTCTGTAGCGCATAGGTCCGCGACTGCACAGTACTGAATAGGGCTGCGTTATTTCCTCATTCCCCCCTTGGGGCTGTTGGGGATTTTTTGAGCCCAATATAGTTTCCCCCCTTTTGGACTCCATGGGGGTGGGGGGGTGGGAAAATGAAGAATTTCCAATTTGTTGAGTACTACAAATTTACAAAGATCACCCTTTTCCCTGACGACCTACGCAACCCCCGCCCCTTTTCCTTGGAAATCACGTATTGTCATTTGGGGAACCTTTCCAGTTTCCAAAGGGCAAGAAGGGGAAAAATGGTTCCGGCCCCAAAAACCGGGGAAGAAGGGGAAAAGTCCTCCCAATCCACAAAGGAAATTATGGTAAAATGAAAAATTTCTATAGAAGACTAGTAGTGAAGACCTTTAAAGGGTGATTAATCATGTTCTTGATATTTTCGAAGTACATCGAAAAATTTTTGAAGTATCTAAACGTGATCATCGATCACCCCCCCAGCGAGAGGTCCTAATAGTTGAGGTTCGTACCAGAGGATTGACCGTCTGCGGCATATCGCATTCCGGGGGCTAAAGTTTCATTTTCTCCTCACAAAACCCTCAATCAGGAAAGGGGAAGTCTTTTCCCGAGACCTGATGAGGTATTCTGAGGAAAAACGTTAGAGGAACTAGAAAAATTTTAATGTAGTGGCAGAAAGTTTTAAGAAGAAAGTGACGGTTTGGAACTTTACACCACCCCTCTCCTTCTAATTTTAATATTTGGGGTCCTTCCAGAGTCAGTTAATTGCAGGGCCCCACCTCAAGGTAAAGCCATATGTACCCAACCCTTTTGGGGGTGTTCCACTCCCAGGGTTAGGGCAGGACCCAATCTTGCCGTTTTAAGGAAAATGGAAAAACCAAAATAGTGTTAAGTGTGGTACGACAGGTCATCAAGGAATGACAACTGCCAGGTAATATGCTGTTACCACTGCAAAGAACCTCATAAAGTTTCTTCAAAGCAGTTTTAAAAGGTACAAAATTTGAGAAAAAAAAGTTTTGAAAATAAGGAGAAGGGAGAAGTTATTTTTTCCAGAGGAAAAGCGACGTGCCAGTGCTGTTTGCAACCCAGGTAAACCCTTTGTTTCGGTTCCCCCATCCTCCTTCCCCCCAACCCCTTGCCTTCCAAGCTTTTACCCCACACACCTGCCATTTTTTTAAACCTCGCCCCCAAATTTGCGAAAAGCCTTGGTAAATTTCCACCAGAAACGGAGAGGAGTGAGGGGTCTTTTGAAGAGACCCCTCCCCCCAAAGTAAGGGTTTTTGGAGCCATCAGGTGAGGCTCCAGACCCCCTCAAAGGGTGACAGCCCCAGCTGCCACCATATCCACGGGGGCCCTCTGTGCTAGGCAGAATGCCCCTAAAAAAAGGCCGGTTTGCCCTTTTGCCCGGAAAAGGAATCCGAGCTGTTCAAAAGACTCATTTCAAGGGGGGGTTTTTGGGAGCCGTCAGGAAGGGCCCCAGGGGTTCCAACATGACAGCTCCGCTGCCCCCCACACCCACAGGGGCCTGGCGTGGCAGAATCCCCCTGAAGCAAAGGCTCGGTCCTTTTCTTTGCCGGGCAAAAAAATCCTGAGCCTGTCAAAAGGAACCCGGGGGAAAACTAGTTCCAGGGTAAACAACCCCCCAAAAATTTCCCCCAAGACCCAGGAAAGGGACACCTAAAGGTGTAGGGCAAACCTTGACCACGGTGCGAAAAACCCCTTTATGAAAAAATAGTTTAAAGAAGGATACCCAACCAATGGAACTGAGGAAAAATTCATGCAAAAGGGGAAGAACTGCAACATTGATAGCTTAGAACCCCATTTTTGTGTATGCCACAAGAGATTAGACCAGGGAAAATCACCCGTTTTCCCCTGAGAGGAAAAAATTTCCCAACCCCATTTGGGATTTTTTGACAATGGACCTCATGGAGGAGTAGCGTAATGGTACGTCAAGTTTCCCTCCAGGCCATCCACTGCAGACAAATGCAGGTGAAGGCTGGAAAATAGGTTTGACACGACCTTACATGTTCTTATTCCCTCCCCCAATAATCTCAACATAAATGTTTTGGAAGTCTATGGGCATTTTCCCACACCCTTTTTCTACTTTGGGAGATTCAATGGTCGGCATCACTCTGGGGAGACATTTTGTGCAACCCTCGGGGAAGGGCCTTGGAGTCCTTGCCCCCTAAGAGTAAGCAGTTTTTTTGAACAGTGCATCCCACACATTTCCAAATTCAAATGGGACTTTTCCCCCAATACAGACACAATTGTTCACCTGTTTCAAGAGAATTTCATTGGGCGGGTTATGGAAGATTAATGGAAGCCCCCATTTTCCAATATTTTTGGAGGGGGTAAAGGGGTATTCCAGCCAATGGAGTGAGAGAGGCGACTTAAACATGCGGATGGAATTTTTTTAGATCAAGCAGTATGCATGGATCTGTGAATGATTTCCGTGTGTTAAAGATGCTGTTAATCACTTCACATCACGAATTTCCCCTTGCAGCAGAAGCACCCTTCCCAAAAGTAGCGGGCATTACGTGACCTCCGGACCATGGGTTGTAATCCCAACAAGTGTCAGGCAAGAAAAGCTGCATTAAGGCATTTGAAACGACGCCCAGTGATGAACCTTGATCCATTACAAAAAAAACCCGAGCAAGGGAAGGCGGTGTAAAGGAGCCAGAGGGGACGTCATGGAGACAGATGTCTCCTTGTTTAAAACTCTGGGACCCCCTTAGCATGGGTAGGGAAAAGGTCGTAAAATCCTGGAAAGAGCACATCACTGTCACACATGCTTTGAAGATTGAGGCATAATTTATCACAGATAAAAAAAAATGTTTTAAGAGCTAGCTAAACCATGGGGAGATCTCCTCTGGAGATCTTACACTCCCCTTCTCCCCTTTCGGGTGAACAAGGGAAAGAGACCCAGTGTGTTTTTCAGGAGGACTGCGCAGAACTTCCCTACAACTTGCCATTTTTTAGCAAGGAGATGGACTCGCTTTGCGCCTGCCGTAAGATCCCCAGGAAGTGAGATATTCCCTACCAAATGTATTCATTACCAGAGAGATCCAAAAATTCTTTTTGGACCCATTTAATAGGTATATAGGGAGGGTACAGTGCCATCCCCATGGGGAAAAAGCATAATCATTCCTGCCCTAAACCCGGCAAGGATGCTTGAAAACCAGGGGAAATTTAAAACCAATTTTCCCTCACCAGGCATCTGCAAGCTGATGGAGAAAAAGGTAAATTCGGTTGAAGGTGCTAGAAAAGGAAAACGTGCTGAATCCCCTATCAAAATGGGTTTAAAAAATTTAGATCGCCAAGATGCACTTGTAAGGTGGAAACTGCAACAGAATTCCCTTTGCACAGCGACGTCAATGATAGCAGCTTTTTGACCTTGAAAAGGGTAGATACTACTTGGAAGCATGGCATACTCAAGAAGTTTTGACATTGGTTAAAAGGGCATTACCCACCTTTTAACAAAAACTTTCCCTTTCTAACAGGAAATTTTGAGTTTGGGGGGGAAAAGTTTTTTTAATCTGGAAAATCAGCTGGAAGGGGTCCCACAAGGGGTGTCTTAAATGGCCCCCGTTTTTCATTGCTATAAATGACATTGAAAAGGGTGTTCAATTCTGTTTATGTAATTGTATTGGATGACTTTACACGTACGCCAGGAGGGGAAACTTACAGGATGTGCAAGGACAAAATCAGGGGCAAAATCAGGTTGACAGTGGACAAATATCATGGGTTCAAATTTTCCCCAAGCAAAAAACATGGCTATAATTACAAACGGGAAAAATTCCCTCCTTCCCTCATTTTGGAGCAAAAACCCCTGCAATTTTTTCCAAGAGGTGAAGTATTGGGTCTAATTTTTTATCAAGGCTTTTCAGGGGGCCTCACATAAAAAAGTTTAAAGTAAAGGTACAAAAGCATTATTATTTGCGGGTTCTTTTCACTATCTTGGGGTGCAGACCGCACAACGCATACGGCTTTACCCAGCGCTTTTTCGTAGTAAGCTTTATTATGGAGTGAAGTTTATCTGCAACTCCCACGTTTAGGGTGTTAGACCGGTTTATAAAGAACTCTCAGAATCTGTACGGGGGTTTTTAGGGCTTCACCTGGGGATCCCTGATGGAGAGTGGAGAACCACCTCCTTTTATTACACCGAAATCATGAACCTGATTACTACACGAGACACAAAGGATCCCGATTTCCTACATCCAGATGGTTTTCAACCCCTTGAAGTAGCCGATCCTATGGTAGGAGAATGGGAATCTTGTGGAAGATCTTAATTGAGTCTCCTAAAGGGTTTTGGGTGTTGGAATCCCCAATTTCCGCCTTTTGGCAATCAAGTTGAGCTGGATTTAGTCGGAATTTGGGGAAAAGGGGGGAGATCCGAAGCAGAAGTCCCAGAAAAATTTCTCAGCACTTTTTAAATACCGGGGATCAGACGCAATTATAAAGATGGTTTGAAACTGAAAAAAGGGGTGGGTTTTTCAGCAGTGAGCAGAAGGAAGATTGATCTGGCAGTTTTCTCTAGCAGCCCCGATCTTCACTGCAGGGTTACATGCCCTCCTTACAGGGAGTAAGATGTAGAGATCTTCGAACCATTCTGTTTGAAAATTTTATCTCGTAGTGCCTTACAACAATCAAAAGTTTAAATCATACATCCTTGTGGGGAGGTTCAAGATTTGGTTTCATGATGTCAACACGTAAAAAGATAATCTGTGTTTGGGGGCCAGCGATTTTGGTATCGGGGAATGAGCGAGCTGATCAGAAGGGAAAGGCAGCTGCCGCTCAGCCTTGTGAGCTCGTTCCTCTCCCCCACCCGCCCGAAACCCCAGCATCAAAGTTTTTTTCGTGATAAATGGAGGGAACAATGGAGGCATACCTCAGAAAAAAACGGAGACATTTGAGATGACCTTGGCAGTTGGGCACTAGCATCCATCCCCAAACCCAAAGGGAAGTTGTATTAACAAAAATAAAAATCGGGCACACAAGACTGATCAGGGGCCCAAAGTGGCTAAAAATGAAGCACTTTGTGAAAGGGTGCCAAGAGCCATAACGATCGACAGTAGTGGAAAGATGTGCAAAATTCCAGACCCCAAAGAGTATTACTTGTCTCCCCCTTTTAATGAAAAAAAGTATTGGGGGAAGATTGGGGACATGAGGGGTCTTTTAAAATTTCCCTTTCGGAGACTAATATTTTTAATAAAATTTTAATTTTGCTAATGTTTAGCAATAATTTTTTGCACATAGAGATAAATTTTTGCTTTGATCTTTAATTTTTTTTATTTTTTGTAAGATATTTATTTATGATTTTTAAAGTTTTTAAAAATTTTTAAATTCTAGTTAAAAAGGTATTTGCCCCAATGCCCCAGCTGTTTTACGCGGCAGATAATTTTAAATAATCAATCAATTTAGTCTTGTTAATCACTTTCCCCTTTTGTTGGTTGGGGATGCTAGTCACCCAAATGCCAAGGTATCTCTAATTCTCGCAGTTTTTTTTGGGGTATGCCTCCCTTGTTCCTTCCATTTATGTGAAAACAAAATCCTTTTGTGGGGTTTTAGGTCGGGTGTGGGGAGGGAAAAAGAGTATCAAAGGGAGCAGCGTGCCTTGGGCCTTCTGATCAGCCGCTCTTCCCATGATACCAACATGCGGGACCCCAAAACAGAGTTATCTTTTTGGTGTTGACTCGTGAAGCCAAAACTTTAACCCCCCTTATACGGAGTGATGGTTTAAACTCTTGATTTCTTGCAAGCCTACGAGAGCACAATATATACAAAAAATGGTTGAAAAAATCTCTATCATTTTAAGCTGCAAGGATGGGATGTAACTCGAGTGAAGATCGAGGCTGCTAGAGAAAGACGCCAGATGCACTTCCTTCTGCCACGCTGCAAAGCCACACCATTTCAGTTTCGAACCCTTGTATATATTGCCCCTGATCCTTGGTAATTGAAATTCGAAAAAATTTTTTCTTGATTCTGTTCTCCTTTTCCCCTTCCCCAAATTCCCACAAATCCAGCTCGACTTTTTAATCAAAAGGGGGGAATGGGGAATTCCCAACAGCCAGAACTTTGTGAGACTCAAATTTTAAAATCTTCCAAAGATTCCCCATTCTCCTACCCTGGCAGCTATCCTCAAGGGGGTTTTAAAAAACCCAAACTGGATGAGGAATCCCGGAATCCTTTTTAGTCTCGGGAGTAAATCAGGTTTATGTAGTCCGGGTAAATGAAAGAGGGGGTTTCCCTCTCAGATACAGGGATTCCACAGGTGAAGCCTGAAAGCCCCCGTACAGATTCTGAGAGCTTTTTATGAACTGAGCCAACATCCCGGGGAACAGTGGGAGTTTCAGAAGAAAACACCTCACAGCCCCAATCAGCTTACTACGAATAAGCCTCGGTAAAAGGGCCCTAGAAGCGTTTTGCGGTTTTACCCCAAAATAGATTGAAAGAACCCGCAAAATACTAACGCTTTTGTGCCTTTATTTAACTGTTTTATGTGAGGTACCCATGTAATTTGAGTAAAAAAAAACCCCAAATACTTCACCTCTTGGACAAATTGAGGGGTTTTCTCCAAATAGAGGGAAGGGGGGAATTTCCTCGAGGGAAATGAATAGCCATGGTTTTTGCTTTGGGGAAAAAATTTTAACCCATGAATGTTGCCCCCGTAAAAACCGATTTATTGCAGCCTGCAGGTCCTTTCACACCTGTAAGCTTCTTCCTGAGCAGTACAGGTAAAATATCCACATACAGATTACATGAGACAGAAATTGGAAAAAATTTTTAAATGCATTTATAGAATGGCAAACAGGGTCAAACTTAAGACACTCCCTTTTGGGACCCTTCCAGCTGGTCTTCCAGGGTTTGAGAAAAAGTTCCACCCGAATCTAAAATTTCCCTTTTGCAAGGAAGCTTGTAGAAGGGGAGGTAATGTCCTTTCAACCAATGTATACAGCTTATGAGTATGCCAGCTTCCCGTTTTATCGTAAGCCTTTTCAAGGCAAAAAAGGGTGCCAACATGTGACGTCCCTGGCGAAGGAATTTTGTATAGCAGTTTTCCCTCCTTTTCAAGTGCATCTGTGGGCGACTCAAACTTCTAAAACCCCCATTTATATGGGGTCAGCAGTTTCCTTTTCTAGCAGCATGCAACCTGAAGTTTTCCTTTTCTCCATCAGCTTGAATGAGTGGGAGAAAAAATTGGTTGAATTTCTGGTCGGAAGAAACTTTGCCAGGTTTGGGAACAGGAATGATTATAGCCTCTTTCCATGTGGATGGCACTGTGCCCTCCCTATAGATCCTATGAATAGGTCCAACGGGAAAACTTCTGGGAGCTCTCCGGTAAGTGAGATATCATTTGATATGGAATATCGTCACTTCCTGGGGCAGTCTTAAGGCCTGGGCAAAGGGCGGGCCTGAGCCTGAGATATGAAATGTTTTGAAAAACATTTCATATCTCAGGCTCAGGCCCGCCCTT
The DNA here is from genome assembly GCF_015228065.2 of Penaeus monodon. NCBI lineage: Eukaryota > Metazoa > Arthropoda > Malacostraca > Decapoda > Penaeidae > Penaeus > Penaeus monodon. Next base: position 12,154 of record NW_023658547.1, on the reverse strand, counting down.
TGCCCAGGCCTTAAGACTGCCCCGGAAGTGACGATATTCCATATCAAATGATATCTCACTTACCGGAGAGCTCCCAGAAGTTCCTGTTGGACCTATTCAATAGGATCTATGGGGAGGGCACAGTGCCACCCAAATGGAAAGAGGCTATAATCATTCCTGTCCTAAACCTAGCAAGGATGCTTCCGCACCAGGAAATTACAGACCAATTTCTCTCACCAGCTGCATCTGCAAGCTGATGGAGAATGGTAAACTTCAGGTTGACAGGGCTGCTAGAAAAGGAAAACGTGCTGACTCCATATCAATATGGGTTTAGAAGATTGAGATCGACCACAGATGCACTTGTAAGGATGGAAACTGCTATCCAGACTTCCTTCGCACAGCGGACGTCACATGTTGGCAGTCTTTTTGACCTTGAAAAGGCTTACGATACAACTTGGAAGCATGGCATACTCATGAAGCTGTATGACTTTGGGTTTGAAGAGGAGCATTACCTACCTTCATACAAAGCTTCCTTGCTAACAGGAAATTTAGAGTTCGGGTGGGAAACAGTTTCTCTAACCTGGAAGACCAGCTGGAAGGGGTCCCACAAGGGAGTGTCTTAAGTGTGACCCTGTTTGCCATGCCTATAAATGACATTGTAAAAGTTTTTCCCAAAGTTCTGTCTCATGTAATCTGTATGTGGATGACTTTACACTTGTATTGCTCAGGAAGAAGCTTACAGGATGTGCAAGGACACATGCAGGCTGCAATAAATCAGGTTGTACAGTGGGCAACATATCATGGGTTCAAATTTTCTCCAAGCAAGCCCATGGCTATTCATTTCCACTACGAGGAAAATTCCACCCTTCCCTCTTTTTAGGACCAAACCCACTCCCAATTTGCCCAAAGAGGTGAAGTACTTGGGTCTAATTTTTAACTCAAGACTTACATGGGTACCTCCCCAAAACAGTTAAAAGTGAAGGCTAAAAAAGCGCTTAGTATTTTGCGGGTTCTTTCACATCTATCTTGGGGTGCAAACCGCACAACGCTTCTACGGTTTTAAACCGAGCGCTTATTCGTAGTAGCTTGATTATGGCTGTGAGGTGTATTCTTCTGCAACTCCCACTGTTCTCCGGATGTTGGACTCAGTTCATAATGAAGCTCTCAGAATCTGTACTGGGGCTTTCAGGTCTTCACCTGTGGAACCCCTGTATGCTGAGAGTGGAGAACCACCTCTTTCATTACACCGGGACTACATGACCTGATTTACTACACGAGGACTACAAAGGATTCCAGGATCTCCTACATCCAGATTGGTTTTCAACCCTTGAGGATAGCGATCCTATGGTAGGAGAATGAGGAATTTTGTGGAAGATCTTAATTTGAGTCTCACTAAGGTTCTGGCTGTTGGAATTCCCCAATTCCCCCCTTGGACAAATCAAGTCGAGCTGGTTTTGGTGGGAAATTTGGGGAATGGGGAGAAATGAGAAGCAGAAGTCAAAGAGAAATTTCTTCAGCATATTTCTAAGTACCAAGGATCAGAGGCAATATATACAGATGGTTCGAAATCTGAAAATGGTGTGGGCTTTGCAGCAGTGAGCAGAAGGAGACTGCATTGGCAGTCTTTCTCTAGCAGCCTCGACTTCACTGCAGATTTACATCCCATCCTGCAGCAGTTAAGATGATAGAGATCTTACGAACCATTCTATTTGAATATATTGTGACTCTCGTAGGCTTTGCAAGCAATCAAGAGCTTAAACTCATCACATCCAGTAGTAAGGGAGGTTCAAGATTGGCTTGCACTGACGCAAGAAGATAACTCTGTGTTGGGGCCAGCGACATTGGTATCAGTGGGAATGAGCGAGCTGAATCAGAAGGCCAAGGCAGCTGCTGCTCAGCCTTGTGATACTCGTTTTCCTCTCCCACACACCGACCTAAAAACCCAGCATAAGGATTTGTCTTCCACAATAAATGGAAGGAAAATGGAGGCATACCTCCAAGAAACAAACTGCGAGAGATTAGAGATGACCTTGGCATTTTGGGGTGACTAGCATCCACCCTAACGAAAAGTGCAAGTTGCATTAAAAAGACTAAGATTGATTGATTATTTAAAATTATCTGCCGCTCAACAGCTAAGGTCATTAGCGGCGAATACCTTGTTAACTAGAAATATTAAAATGTTTAAAACTTTAAAAATCTATCAATAAATATCTTACAAAATAATAATAAAAGTTTAAAGATCAAAGCATAAATATTATGCTCTATGTGCATAAAATTATTGCATAAACTTTATGATAATTAAATTTTATTGAAAAATTAGTCTCCGTAAGGAAATTAATAAGACCCTCTATGTCACAATCTTCCCCCAATACGTTTTTCAGTGATATGGGGGAGACAAGTACATACGTCTTTGGTCTGAGAATGTTGCACATCTTTCCACTACATGTGCGATCTTTTAATGGCTCTTGGCATCCTTCACAAAGGCTTCATTTTTTAGCCATCTTTGGCCCATGAGTCAGTCTTGTGTGCCGATTCTTATTTTTGTTAAACAACTTCCACTTTTCGTTGGGATGGATGTTTAGTCGCCCAACTGCCAAGGTCATCTCTAATGTCTCCAGTTTGTTTCTGGAGGTATGCCTCCATTGTTCCCTCCATTTATCACGAAGACAACTTCTGATGCTGGGTTTAGGTCGGTGTGGGGGAGAGGAAAACGAGCATCACAAGGCTGAGCGGCAGCTGCCTTTGCCTTCTGATCAGCTCGCTCATTCCCACTGATACCAACATGCGCTGGCACCCAACCCCAGAGTTATCTTTTTACGTGTTGACATCAGTGCAACCCAATCTTGAACCTCCCTCACTAATGGATGTGATGAGTTTAAGCTCTTGATTGCTTGTAAGGCACTACGAGAGTCACAATATATCACAAAGAATGGTTCGAAATATCTCTAGTCCTCTTACATGCTGTAAGGATGGCATGTAACTCTGCAGTAAAGATCGAGGCTGCTAGAGAAAGACTGCCAGATGCAATCTTCCTTCTGCTCACTGCTGCAAAACCCACCCCATTTTCAGATTTCGAACCATCTGTATAAATTGCGTCTGATCCCCGTATTTGAAATGTGCTGAAGAAATTTCTCTCGGACTTCTGCTTCGGATCTCTCCCCTTTCCCAATTCCGACTAAATCCAGTCAATTTGGATTAGTCCAAGGGGGGAAATTGGCGGAAATTCCAACAGCCAGAACCTTAGTGAGACTCAAATTAAGATCTTCCACAAATTCCTCTTTCCTACCATAGGATCGGCTATTTTCAAGGGGGTTGAAAACCAATCTGGATGTGGGGAATCCTGGAACCTTTGTAGTCTCGTGTAGTAAATCAGGTTCAGAAATTCTCGGTGTAATGAAAGAGGGGGTTCCCCACTCTCAGCATACAGGGACTCCACAGGTAAGACCTGAAAGCCCCAGTACAGATTCTGAGAGCTTCATTATGAACCGAGTCTAACATCCGTAGAAACAGTGGGAGTTGCAGATGAATAAGTTCACATCCATAATCAAGCTTACTATGAATAAGCGCTCGGTAAAGCCGTAGTAGCGTTTTGTGCGGTCTGCACCCCAAGATAGATTTGAAAGAACCCGCAAAATAATAAGTTCTTTTTTTAGCCTTTACTTTCAACTGTTTGATGTGATGCACCCATGTAAGCCTTGAGTCAAAAATTAGACCCAAGTACTTCACCTTTTGGACAAACTGCAGTGGGTTTGCTTTTTCTCCTAATAGAGGGAAGGATGGAATTTTCCTCTTTTGTGGAAATGTATAGCCATGGTCTTGCTTGGGGAAATTTGAACCATGATATGTTGTCCACTGTAAAACCTGATTTATTGCAGCTGCATGTGTCCTTGCACATCCTGTAAGCTTCCTCCTGAGCAGTACAGTGTAAAGTCATCCACATACAGATTAATGAGACAGAACTTGGAACACCCTTTACAATGTCATTTATAGAAAATGGCAAACAGGGTCACACTTAAGACACTCCCTTGTGGGAACCTTCCAGCTGATCTTCCAGATTAGAGAAACTGTTTCCCACCCAAACTCTAACTTTCCTGTTAGCAAGGAAGCTTTGTATGAAGGTAGGTTATTGCTCCTTTTAAGCCAATGTCATACAACTTCTTGAGTTGCCATGCTTCCAAGTAGTATCATAAGCCTTTTCAAGGTCAAAGAAGATGCTATCATGTGACGTCGCTGTGCGAAGGAATTGTATAGCAGTTTCCATCCTTAAAGTGCTTTCTGTGGTCGATCTCAATCTTTTAAACCCCATATTGATATGGAGTCAGCACGTTTTCCTTTTCTAGCAGCCATGTCAACCTGAAGTTTACCATTTTCTCCATCAGCTTGCAGATGCAGCTGGTGAGGGAAATTGGTCTGAAAATTTCCTGGTGTGCAAGCATCCTTGCCAGGTTTTAGGGACAGGAAGATTATAGACTCTTTCCATGTGGATGGCACTGTACCCTCCCTATATATCCATTGAATAGGTCCAACAAGAACTTTTGGGATCTCTCTGGTAAGTGAGATATCTTTTGGTATGGAATATCGTCACTTCCTGGGGTAGTCTTACGGCAGAGCTGCAAAGCAGAGTCCATCTCCTTGCTCAAAAATGGAAAAGTTGTATGGAAGTTCTGCTGCAGTCCTACTGAAGAACGACACTGGGTCTCGTTCCCGTTCAGCCCGAAGATTGGAGAATCGGGGAGTGTAAGATGCTCCAGAGGAGATCTCTGCCATGGATTTAGCTAGCTCATTAGCAACATCTTTTTTATCTGTGATGATTATGCCATCAATCTTCAAAGCATGTGGGGGACAGTGATGTGCTCTTTCCAGCGATCTTACGCACCTTGTCCCATACCCATGCTAAGGGGGTCCCAGAGTTAATCAAGGAGACATACTGTCTCCATGACGTCCATCTGGCCTCCTTTAGCACTCGCCTTGCCTTGGCTCGGGTCTTTTTGTAATGGATCAAGGTTACATCACTGGGGCGTCGTTTCAACTGCCTTAATGCAGCTTTTCTTGCTCTGACAGCTTGGTTTTGGGATTCATCAGACCACCATGGTACCGGAGGTCGACGGGAATGCCCGCTACTTTTGGGAAAAGGATGCTTCTGCTGCAAGGTGAATTCGTGATGTGAAGTGATTAAACAGCATCTTTAACACACTGGAAATCATTCACAGATCCATGCAATACTGCAGTTGATCTAAAAAAGATTCCAGTCCGCATGTTCAAGCGCCAAACTCTGCATCCATTTGGGTGGAATACCATTCACCTCTCCAAAAGTATTGGAAAATGGTCGCTTCCATGTAAGTCTTCCATAACCCGCCAAATGAAATTCATCTGTGATCAGGTGAGACAATTGATAGGTCTGTATTGGAGAATGTCCCAGTTTGAATTTGGAAATGTGTGGGAGTGTCACTGTTCAATAAAACTGCATCTACTCTTAGGGGCAAGGACTCCAAGGCCCTTCCTCGAGGGTTGCACAAAGTGTCTTTCCCCCGAGGTGATGCCGACCATTGAAATCTCCCAAGAGTAGAAATGGATGTGGAACTGCCCAAGTAATCTTCCAAATCATTTATGTTGAGATTATGTGGAGGGAAGGTAGATAGATGCAACAATGTAAGGTGTGTCAACCTTTTCACAGCCTTCACCTGCAGTGTTGTCTGCAGGTGGATGGCCTGGAAGGGAATACTTGAAGTACCATTACTGCTACTCCTCCATGAGGTCCATTGTCAAAAGTCCCATAATGGGCTTGAATTTGGAATCCCCTCAGGGAAATCGGGTGATTTTCCCTGGTCATAATCTCTTGTAGGCATACAAAACTGGGTTACATGAAGCTATCAGATGTTGCAGTTTTTTCCCATTTTGCATGAATTCCCGACAGTTTCCATTGGATTAGGGTATCCAGTTTCTTTAAACTATTTTTTCATAAGGTGTTTGGCAGCACCTGTGGTCAAGGTTTTCCCTACACCTTTAGGCTGTCCCTTTCCTGGATCTTGGGAGAGTCTTTTGAGGGGTTGTTTTCCCGTGGAACTAGTTCCACAGGCTTCCTTTGGGCAGGCTCAGGATTTCTTTGCCTGGACAAAGAACGGACCTGAGCCTTTGCTTCAGGGGCATTCTGCCCAGCAGCCGAGGCCCCCCTGTGGATGTGGTGGCAGCTGGAGCTGTCACTGTTGAGACCCCTGGAGCCCTTCCTGACGGCTCCAAAGACCCCACCTTGAAATGAGTCTTTTGAACAGACTCAGGATTCCTTTGCCTGGCAAAGGACAATCCCGAGCCCTTTTGGGTTTAGGGGCATCTGCCTAGCAGCAAAGGGCCCCTGTGGATAATGGGGCAGCTGGGCTGTCACCATTGAGGCCTCTGGAGCCTCACCTGTAGGCTCCAAAGACCTTACTTTGGGAGGAGGAGTCTCTTTAAAGACCCCTCACTCCTACTCCGTTTCTGGTGGAATTCACCAGAGGCAGATTCAGCAATTGGGGACTGAGGTTTGAACGAAGTGGCAGAGTGTGTGGTGTAAGAAGCATGGGAGGCAAGGGTGGTGGGGAAGGAGGATGGGCCAGAACCGAAGCAAAGGATTTACCTGGCTGTGCAAACAGCACATGGACACGTCGCTTTGCCTCTGGAAACAACTTCTCCTTGCTCCTTATTTTCAATACTTCTTTCTCAAATTTGTACCTTTACACTGCTTTTAAAAAGCTTCATGAGCTTCTTTGCATGGTAACAGCATATTGGACCGGACAGTTGTCATCTCCTTGATGACCCGTCGTACCCACTTAACACATATTTTTGGTTGTCCATTTCCTTAAAAAAGGCAAGAGTTGGCTCCATGCCCATAACCCTGGTAGTGGAAGCACCGCATAAGGTTGGGTACATATGGCTTACCTTGAGGTGGTACCATGCCAACTTAACTGACTCTGGAAAGGACCAACGTATTAAAAGTTAGAAGGAGAGCTGGTGTAGACTGTTCCAAACCGTCAACTTTCTTCTTAAAACGTTTTACTGCCACTACATTAAAATTCTTTAGTTCCTCTAAAACCTCCTCAGAATACCTCATCAGGTCTCGGGAAAAGACAATTCCCCTACACTGATTGAGGGTTTTGTGAGGAGAACATGAAACCTGAGCCCCAGGAATGTCGGATATCGCACGCAGACGGTCACTCTCGTCTGGTGACGAAACCTCAACTATTAGGCTACCTCTCGCTGTGGGGTGATGCGATGATCACGTTGAGATACTTCAACAATTTTCGAAAGTACTTCGAAAATATCAAGATCCATGATTAATACACCTTCAATGGTCTTCACTACTAGGTACTTACTATATGAAATGTTTTCATATTACCAGGTAAGATTTCCTTAGTGGATTGAGGAGGACTTTTCCCCTTCCTTACCCGGTTTGGGAAACCGGGAACCATTACGATTCCCATTCTTGCCCTTGGAAGCTGGAAAGGTTCCAAAGTGACAATACGTGATGTTCCAGAGGGAATGGTCGGGGGATTGCGTAGGTCGTCAGGGAGAGAGCTAGATCTTTGTAAATTTGTAGTACTCATACAAATTGGAATTCTTCATTTCCTCACCCCCCACACCACCATGGGGTCCAACGAGGGGAAGCTATAGTTGGGGCTCAAAATCTCCCAACAGCCACAGGGGTAATGAGGAAATATACGCAGCCACTATTACAGTACTGATGGCAGTCGCGGGACCTATGCGCTACAGACTAAATAGTGCCTGCTTGACCCTAGCCATATTTGGACCAGCCCATTGACTTGACCGGGCCTTGATAAGCCGCCCGTCTAACCCGAATAAAGGACCAAAGAGGTGTGTGCTAGCTGCAGGGCGCAGCGTGCAGCATCGCTCAACCGCCAGGACTCCTGTCTCCTGGTAATACGGGATGCCACGCACGGCAAACACACGTGGGAGAGTTCTCCCTGGTCCAAGATGGAATGAACCAGGGGTGGGTGCACCATCCCCTCTCATAGGCCTTGGTGCACCATCCCCTCTCATAGGCCTTGGTGCACCAGGAAGCCATTTTGTCTCATCCTCACGGTGACCCTCCAGTAGGGTAGCCCTCTGGTCCGGCTCACCAGATCATTGGGCCTCAAGCCCCCCCACCGCGGCAAGGCGGCTTCCCTTAGGGGGACAAGACTAAGAATCGGGCACACAAGACTGACTAATGGACCGATGATGACTAAAAGTCAAGCACTTTGTGAAGGATGCCAAGAGCCATTAACGATCGCACATGTAGTGGAAAGATGTGCAACATTTTCAGACCAAACACGTATGTACTTGTCTCCCCCCCTATACACTGAAAAATGTATTGGGGGAGGATTGTGATATAGAGGGTCTTATTAGTTTCCTAGGGAGACTAATATTTTCAATAAAATTTAATTATGCATAATGGGTTTTTGCAATAGTTTATATACTTAAAGCCTAATATTTTTGCTTTGATTTTTTATTTGTTTATTGTTATTTGTAAAATTTTATTCATAGATTTTAAAGTTTTAAATATTTAATATTTCTATTTAACAAGGCATTCGCCGCTAATGACTTAGCTGTTGACGCGGCAGATAATTTTTAATAATCAACAATCAATGTCTTGAGGTCTTTTGTACAAGTCTCTTCAGTGGATCATGTGGTACAGTTGGCAGGACGATGTGTCCAACCGACGGCTACACTTTGAGACTGACATGGAACCTGTTCTTGCATAACCCGGGATAGCCAACTCAGGTTTTTCTCGGTTCCCCGTGGATGACCCTGCCCATCTGGTTGTCTCTTTGTGAGACAATCCTGGGTAGAGGAGGCCTGTCGGATGACACAGGAGGTCATGGCTTGGGCAGCTCCAGGAGACTTGTTGCGAGGAATTAGAGATGGGGCCGAGGGCCTGCCTGGAGACTCGCTATGAGGGACCCTAGTGGCTGGAAGCAAAGGGTGGATGCGGCCATGCGCCCCGTCGGTATTAGCTCCTTGATGATGGGTGAGATTATATCACTAGCAATTATATAACATTGATGTCACATGAATAGCATGTTATGAGTACTAATGACATTACTTTTGATAATCATAATAACAAAAATAACAATAAAATAATGATAATGGTATTAAAAATAGCAATTCCGTATTATATTTATAATAAAATAAAAAGCAATGATAATAATGATATTGTAATGGTAATTTGAGTTAAAACGAGATGGATTCCGGGTTAATATATTTAAAGTACAAAAACGTGATTGTTTTTTTATTGATATTTCTACCATTATTCTATCATTATTCTATTATTACTATTATCATTATCATTATCATTTATTATTATTATCATTATTGCTGTTGTTTTTGTTATAATAATAATAATTATTATTATTATTATTATTATCATCAGTTTCTTGTTTTCTGCCCAATTCTTCCAATTCATTCTTTGTCCACTTTATGATCCCGCCCCTATCTGGGCGATTGAAACCGCTCTTGAATTGATGGCTGAAATTTTGTTTCCCCCGTTTTGCTTTTTATTCAGTACGTTTTTTACTTTTGATGTATTCTTTCGTCAATTGTTCTTTCATCTCATCGTGTTTAATGCCATCCGCGTCCAAAATACCAAGATACTTGTATCCACTTTCTTCAATATTCTCTCATTGTATCATCTGGCATGCACAGGCCATCACTTCCAACTATCTTTTCCCCTTTTCATGATTAACACGCCACATTTTGATAATCCAACTCCATTTTGATGTCTTCTGAGAATATTCTTACTGTATTTACTAAACTGTCTGTTTGATCCTCATTTTTTGCAAATAGTTTAGATCATCCATGAACAGTAAGTGGTGGATTCTCTCGCCTTTCTTCTGACTTATAGGAAATGTTTGTTTTCCCTCACCCATCAGTGTCAATGGGATCATTGTCATTACAAACAGAAGTGGGGATAACTTTATCCCCTAAAAAAATTCCTCGCTTTATTTTCACATTTAAATCTTTTTTGGCCCGCATTCAGCCCTGTGTTCCAATGTTTCATTGATTCGCTTATGAAGGACCTGACATTCACTGCTACTCCAAACAATTCATACAATTCTCTATCCAACTGGGGGGCACCATGTCATATGCTTTTGATAGTCAATCCATGCAACAGCCCGTGATGTTAAGCGTATCTTACAATTTTTTACTGTCATTTTATCAAGAGTAGTTGGTCTTTTGTTTCCCCCGGCTTCCTTTTCTACATCCCTTTTTTCCCAAGGTAATATGTTTGATGTTCAAGATGTTCATACAGTTCTTCCGCTAAGATCCCTGTCAGCAATTTCCACAACAGAGGTATGCATGTGAGGGCCTAAAATTTGCTACTGCGTTTTCTTTCTCCAGTTTTTTCATACAGTAATGTTTCTAGTGACCATCCATAATGGCACGTTATTTTCTTGGAGACACCTGTAAGTTGATGTGCTATACTAAACCCTGCAAATTACTTTAAAATTCTTTATCTAATACCCCTGAACTCCATCAGGCCCTGGGCTTTCCAATTTGGCATTTTTCACCTGCTTCTTCAATTTCGACACTTCAATGGTATGTCATCTTGTGCCCCTAGCCATGTCAACTCTTCCCCCACATTTCGCAGCTATTCCGCATTTTCCTTATGTTAATGGTTTGTCTCATATGTCACTCCAAAAGCGAGTACTTTCCTCTGCATCGGGCACCACCGTTTCTTCTCTACTCCGTTAGTTCCCAAACGATTTCTTTTGATTTGATTCAAATGAGCGATTCTGTCTGTACTGTTTGTCCTTTTGTCATACCCTTTCAAGCTTGGCCCAGTTACAACTAACCTCTATTGTACTTCTTCATGGACCCATCAATACTTTTTTCTATATGCGATTTTTCCTTCATGCTTTGATATGGTCCCCCGATATTGCAATCATTTCTTTTCATTCTATTGAACTGTCCTAAATCCTTGCCTATTTGCCTTTGTTTTTCCAAAATCTTTCTTCTTCAATGTGGTGTCCTGCTTCCTTTGGATTCATGATCCCCTTTTATTGATTTAGTTTGATAAGAGCTATAACCTTTGACCTTCATTGTAGCTGCTTTTACCTTCCTTTCTGTCATTGTATCTAAGATTTGGTGGGATCTTCTCTGTTTTTTTTGATCTTATTCAATACTTTCACACGCTCTTCAGACCACACATCATCGTCTTCTGGAAACACTCTGGTCCTTCTCTCTCTTCCAGGGACCTCTTCTTCTGCTGTTCACCATTTTGTTTCGTATACTCTCCCCCGTGCTTTTGATCAATATTAACTTGAATTCCATACATGCTGTCGTTCCTATGCAGCTTGTCGTTTTCTCTTCCTTCTACATGTTGGTACTATCACCCGTTTCTTCTTCAGACTGTCTCCCCATCTTCTTTCAATTTCCCCAATTTCTCGTCTGTCAGCCCCTTGTTCACCCGAATTTGCCTGGCCTGATCTGTCAATCTTTGCTCAGGACAGGAAATACTCCAATTTCATCCCAAATTTCTTCATTCGCTGTCGATACTTCCTTTTTGATGGCTCACTTTTATCAGCACTCAGTTACAATCTTGTTTACTTCCTTTTCCCCTTTTATTCTTTGGTTTTTCCGACCCGTTGCTTGATGCCGACCTGCGGGCCGGATCGGGGAAATCCATGCCGGGCGCGACACCTTCACACGAAGGGTTCCAGTCCGTTAACGCCGTTATTTTCAATTCCCTGGTTTGAATTCAATTCAGTCTGAGGTTGTGTTTTATGGTTCCCACCAACCAGTTTATTATTATCATCAATGTCATTATTATTTTTATCAAATTTTAATTGTTATTTTTTCATTATTATAATATCGTTATTAATTATTATTATTATTATTATTATTATTATTATTATTATTATTATTATTTTTATTATTATTATTATTGTAGTTCACTCGTCGACCCTAAGGTCGATCTCGCCTGGACTGACATCGTCCTCGGGCGCCGAGTGGTTGAAAGCCGGGTCTTTACAATGCCACATGTCTGCCTTTCTTACCCCGAAACAAAGGACGTGGGGAACTCTGCGATGCTGCCATTGACTTGGATGAGACGCTCGGGCTCCGCTTCCACCAACGAGGCGGGCCCCTGTTTAAGAAATAATATGAACATGGTTATAAAAATAAAACCAACGAAAAGTATTTT
>NW_023658546.1:17500-23754 GCF_015228065.2 Penaeus monodon | reverse complement strand
GGGGGGGGGGGGGGGGGGGGCCGAGCACGTTTGTTGGGTGCCCCTTGCAAACGGGGGCGCGAGTTGCCGGTCGCTGTTTGGGATTGGCCTTTCGTTCGCCCAATTTTCTCCGGGGGGGAAAGCGGCCGGGAAGAGGAGGCCCGACCCCTTCTGAGGGGCGGCCGATTTGTCCCCCCCGCCCGGGGGGGGAGGGGAAGAGAGAGGAGAGGGGGAAAAAGAGAGAGGAGAGAAAGAGAGAGAGAGAGAGGAAAAGAGAGAGGGGGAGAGAGAGAGAGAGGGAGAGAGAAAAGGGGAAAAAGGAGAGAGGGGGGGGGGGGGGGGATGGGTGAAAAGGGGGAAGTAGCAATGATAAAAGAAAAAAACGCGCATAGGTCATATTTCGTATATACACCCACACGCAAAAAGGCTAGTGACAGTGAAAAATAAAATGATATCAGTCAAACACTAAGACGATAAAAAAGGTAATGAAATATAATGTAAGTTCAAGCAATAGAGATAATAAGATATGATAATTTTAATATTTGTAAAAATGAAACAATAATAAGATGGTTTAACAATAATAAAACAATGCCCCTAATATAACATTAATGATAATGTACCAATAACAAAAAGAACAAATGATAACAATAATATGATGATAATGAAAATTTTAAAACAACAACAATGATATAAAAATAATAGTAATAATAACAAAAAAATATTAAAAATGAAATGATATAACCATAATGATGATAATGATGAAATAAAATTTTAACATAAAGGGAAATGTTTTTTTTCGATATTTTTACCTTTTTATAACCGTGTATTTTCAAAGAAAATTGTACGGGAAAAAAAAATTTACCAAAATAAAGCACAGTTTACCGGGTCAAAAAGGGGGGCGGAGAAAATTGACGTTTGCAAAAGGGGTTGTGAGATACCAGATATAACTAGATCATAATTATTTGTATAATTTATCAAAGATGTTAGAATTACCCAAAATAAAAAAATAATTCCTCTTTTTTTAATGATAACGAAGAGTTTTTACCCTTAACAGCCGTTAAAATCACTTGGGGTTCAACAGGGGAAGTGGAAACTACCCGGGATTTGTTCCTTTATAAGGATGATAAGAAAATCAATAGTAATGTAAAGGGATAATAATAATGCTAATAAAAAAGGGTAAAATATTTATAATGAAATAATGATAATAAAAAAGGATAATAATGATAATAGTGATAATAAAAAAAAAATAAAATGATGATGAGAAAAAAAAATAAGAAATAATCATAATAATGAACAAAAATGATATACACGTATAAAGAAATGATAATGCAATGCAAAATCACCATGGTGATAAAAAATAAAAAAGTAATGAGAAAAATTAATAGCTAAGATGCTATTAACAAAAAACAAAATAATGAGAAGCCCAACGATTAGCGAAAAAAACTGTGGCAAAATAATGACAAAGGGCATAATGAAAAAATGGGGTGTGATAAAGTAAGGGTATCAGATAAGCAAATCACAACAGAACCATATTTTATAAGCCCTTGGGAAAAAGAACCGCTGCATTCGTCCTCTTACTTTTCCCCAAAGTGTCACGCACCCTTTTTCGGGGGAAAAGTCCTTCAAAGACCCCGAGGGTGTGACTGGGTCCCCCTGCTTCGTTGGGGCCGCGCGCCCCGGCCACAGCGTTTTTGTCAGTTTCTTTTTTCTGATGGGGGTTTTTGGGAAAAACCCATTTTTTACATCTATACTATCAATTTATCCTACAACCACCACACACACCCCACACACACACACACACCACACACACACCACACCACCAAACCCCACACACAATAAAAAGAAAAATAAATAAAAAAAATATAAAAAGGGGGGTACAAAACAAAAAAAATAAAAAATTAAAAATATTATAAAAATATATAAAAAAAACCCCGCACCCCAAAACCCCCCAAAAAACCCACACCACACAACACACACACACACACAAAACACCCCACACACACACAAAATAATATAAATATATATATATAATTAGATATGTTTATATATAATTAATGCAAAATACATATTTATATATATAATATATATATAAAATATATTTTAATATATATATAATTTAATTTATTAAAAAAGCTAACACATCTATCTATTACATCATTACTTATCTACATATATTTACACACACCCACACACACACACACACACACACACACACACCACACAAAACAACACCACACACAATATAATATATATATATATATATATATATATAATATTATAATAACACACACAACACACCACACACAAACACACACACACACACACACAAATAATTATATATATATATATAATATTAATTATAAATTATATATATATAAAATTTATATATACAATATAAATATATATATATCTTAATATATATTATTATAATAATGTATATAATATTATATATGTATGTTTTTATTATAATATACAATAATTATAATTATATATTAATTATATTATATATATATTAAAATATATATATATATTATGTATATCCAAAATTTATATTGTGTGTGTGTGTTGTGTGTTTGTTTGTGTGTGTCATGCACACACACACAACCAAACACACACACACACACACACCACAACACACAACAACACACACACACCACATACACCACACACACACAACACACACCACACAACACAACACAACACATATATAAAATAAAATTTTAATATATATATATTTTATATATATATGTAATAAATACAAAATAAACACATACACACACATATATATATATATATTTATATATATATTATATATATATATTATAATATAACATATACTATATATTATGTATAGTATATAATATATATATTATATATATATATATATAAAATATTAATATAATTATACATTTATGTTAAAAATAAATTATATAATATATATATATATAATATATATAATATATATAATATATTTTGTATATATATATTATACTTTTTATAATAAACATATAAAATATATATAATATTATATAATATATATATATATATAATATAAATATTATAATATATAATATATATTTTTAATTCCAAAAAATATACACACACCAACACAACACACCACACACAACACACACACAAAACCCCAACCACACACACACGCTACACACACACAACAACACACACACACACACACACAAAAAACCATACACACACACAAAACAAACACAACACACACACACCACACAATAAAATATATAATTATATTAATATTATATATATTATAAAATAATAATTATATGTATATATATAGTATTATATAAAAGATACATTTTTTAATATATTATATAATATTACAAAAAGATATATTTATATATATTAATATATATATATATATATATATATAAACACACACCACACACACCAAAAACCAAAAACCACACCACACACCCCAACACAAAAACCCCCACAAAACACACACACACCCCACACACAAAAAATAATATATATATAATAGATATATAATACATATACAAAATACAATACATATAAAATTTTATTAATATATAAAAAATATTTTATATATATATATATATTTTTAATATATATTATAAAACACACGCACACACACACCCACACACACACACACACACCACACACACACACACACACACACACCACACACACACAAATAATTTTATATATATATAATATATATATATATTATATATTAATATTTTATAATATATATATATGGGAATACATATTTTAAAATTACTATTTATATATATTATAAAAAATATTTTTTATATATAATATATATATATAATATATATATATGAAAAAAGCATACCACTTATCTATTCTATCTATCTATCTATCTATCTATTATTACACACCCACACACAAAACAACACACACAACACACACACACACACCCACACAACACAACACACACCCCAAATATAAAAAGAATATATATATTATTTTAAAATTTTAAAATATTCAACACACACACACACACACACACACCCCCACACACAC
This sequence comes from Penaeus monodon, assembly GCF_015228065.2. Classification (NCBI taxonomy): domain Eukaryota; kingdom Metazoa; phylum Arthropoda; class Malacostraca; order Decapoda; family Penaeidae; genus Penaeus; species Penaeus monodon. The sequence goes on along the minus strand of NW_023658546.1, from coordinate 19,734 downwards.
CACACCACACACACACACACACACAACATATATATTATATATATATATATATATATTTTAATATAAATATAATATATTAATTATACATAAAATTTTTTAGATAATAATAAAATATATATATATATATATATATATAAAAATTATATATGTATAATATATGTAATATGTATGAAATTTTAAAATATATTAAAATTAATATATAATATATATATTAAAAATTATATATATATATATTATATATATTATTTTTATATTAATGTGGGGGTTGTGTGTGTTGGTGTGGTGTGTGTGTGTGTGTGTGGTGTGGGGTGTGTTTTGTGTGTACATCACACACACACAAACAAACACACAACAACACACAAAACACGCACACACAAACATACACACACCCCACAAACACACACACACACACACACACACAAACAACACAACACACAAAAACAATAAATATATATAAAATTTTAAAATTATATATAAAATAATAGTATAAATTTAAATATTATAATATATATATATAATAATATATATATAATAATATAAAATATAAAATATATGAATATATACTATTATTTAAAATTATATATATATATATATAATATATAATATATAAAATGCCCAAAAAAATACACACCCACCACACCACACAAAAACACCAACACACCACACACACACACACACACACACACACACACAAGCAACCACACAATGTATCACACACAAACCAACACACACACACCACACACACACCCCCCCCACACACCACCACACCAACATTAAAATATATTAATTATGTATATATATATGTAAAATAATATGATATATTACATATTACACAATATATTTTATATATATATATTATATATATATATATATATATATACATAATATATATATAAATATATTATATTATATATAAATATATAAAATATTATATATATACAACACACACACACACACACACACCCCCAACACACACACACCACACACAAAAAAATTATATATAATAATATATTATATATATATTATAAACATTACATACTATACATAACTATATATATATATATATATTTTATATAAATTATAATATATATATTATTATTTTATTAATTGGTGTGGTGTGGTGTGTGTGTGTGGTGTGTGTGGGGGTTGTGTGTGTATGTGTTGTACTGCACACACACACACACAAAACACCACACACAACACACCACATACAAAACCACCCACACACACCCCCCCAAAATAATAAAAATTTTTATTAAAATATATATTTTTAATATTATATATATATATATTATTAATTTTATATGTATATTAATGTATGTATAGTTAATATATTATATAAAATATTATATTATTTAATATATTATTTGTGTGTGTGTGTGGGTTGTGGTGTGTGTGTGGGTGTGTGGTGTGTGTGTGTTATAAAATTATTTATTTATATATTTTAATAATATATATAATATATATTATGTATGTATATATATAATATATATTATTATATGTATATTGGGGGGCCCGCGGGGGCCTAATGGTTAGAGCGTGGCCTCAAGACTGCACGACGGCCAATCGAGTTCGGGGGTTCGAGCACCGACCGCCGCTTTGTTTCCCTTGCGCAAGGAATTCACCCGTTTCCCTGCCTAGCCACTGGGGGGGGGCCAAGCCGCTCAAGTCAGTCCCGGGAAAAATGGGAATGGGGACTCGAAAAAAAAAAAACCCCGGGCGGGGGGGCAGTGGCAAAACCCCCCGCTCTAAAATTTCTAAGAAAAATCAGGGAAGCCCTGATCGTAAAGGCCGCGGTGGCCGAAGGGTTTTGGAGCATCGGACCAAACTGTCACGAGGGAAAATTGAGACAAGGGTTCGAGCACCGACCCCCACGTTTTTCCCTTTGGGCAGGAAATTTCACCTCAATGCCTACCTAGCCACTGGGGGGCCAAGCCAGCCCAAGTCATGTGTCCCCCAAACCCCCGGGTAAATGAGAGAAAGATTACCTAAAAGGTACCACCGGCCTCTCCGTGGAAAGGAACTGGGGACCCTACCACGTACCCCTCCAAGAGCATCACAAATGAAAAATACAATTAAAATCATGTGTGACCCCCGGGGGCTAGAATGAACCTACCGTTAAAAGAAGAAGAAAATATGAAAAATTTAAAGTATTATATATATAATATATAATATATATAAATATATTATATATATATATTAAATTTTATAATATATAATGTATATAATATATA
>NW_023658546.1:0-7500 GCF_015228065.2 Penaeus monodon | reverse complement strand
CAGCAACAAATATTATAAGGTAACAATGGTGAACATAATAAAAAATAAGGATAATGATGATGTAGATAATAATGTTTATGATAATGGTAATATAGTTGACGAAAATGACAATAAAAATGATTCTTATTAAAATGATAACAATAATAATAACAACAATCATAATAACAATAGCAATGATAATGATAATTATGGTAATGGTAATAATGATAAATAATAATAATCATAGGTAATAATCATCATTCATAATGAAGCAATAGGTACCAACACTATATATTGATAATGAGGATAATGATGATAATACCAATGATACTGATAAGCTTGATAATGATAATAATAATGATAATGATGATAACAGTGATAACAGTAATAATAATAATAACAATAATAATAATAATAATAATAATAATAATAATAATAATGATAATGATAATAATAATGATAATGACATTACTACTACTACTACTAACAACAATAATAATGATAATGATACAGAAATAATGATAATGGCAATAATAATGAAATAATGGTAATAACAATAACATCGATAAAGATGATGATGTTTATAATGATGATGATAATAATAATGAATGATTGTCGTAACAGTAGTAGTAGTAGTAGTAGTAGTAGTAGTAGTAATAAAAATAATGATAACAACAGTATCAATAATAATGATGATGATGATGATAATGATGATAATAATAATGCGGAATCTGCCAGGGCGACTCTCTTTCCCCCTCTTTTATTTTGTATGGCACTTATCCCACTCTCCCAGCTTCTTAACAACACAGGGTATGGGTATAATATCATGGACAAGAAGATCAATCCTCTTTTCTATATGGATGACTTGAAACTTTGCGCTCAGAATGATGGTGAACTGGAAGGGTTGTTGAAAACCGTAAAAGCTTTTAGTGATGACATAGGTATGGAGTTTGGTCTAGATAAGTGTGCTAAAGCAACTTTTAAGCGAGGAAAACTAGTTACATCTGACAAAACAGAGTTAAGTGATGATACTGTAATAAAGCAATTAGATCAAGAAGGAACCTATAAATATCAAGGAGTAAACGAAGGAGATGGTGTACAACAATCGAAGATGAAGAAAAAAAAATATGTACAGAATGCATCCGAAGAATAAGGTCAATCCTGAAAACGGAATTAAACTCGAAGAACAAACTAACAGCAATCAACACTCTTGCAATACCCGTGGTTACATATAGTTTTAATGTGATAGACTGGAACTTAAGTGAACTCAAACAATTTGACACCAAAATTAGGAAGCAATTGACATACAACAGAATGTATCACCTTAAATCAGACGTAGACCGTAGGTACGTTCCTAGAAGTAAAGGAGGTAGGGGGTTGATGCAGTTGGAATTATCGTACAAAACAACAACGATTGGTCTCTTGCAATACTTACATCTAACCAACGATTGGATGCTTCAGTTAGTTAGAGTACATGAAAACTCCAAAAGGTCACACTCGGTAGTAAAGGAATCAGATAAATTTTTTCAGGAACTAGGCATTGAAAACGAAAACATCGAACATATGTCACCAGCATTAGTTGCTAAACATAGAAAACAAAAAGCGAAGAAAATTGGACAAGAAAAACTTGAGTCTAGGTGGCAAGAAAAGCCTCTCCATGGACAGTTTGTAGCTCGAGGCAAACACGCTGATGTAGATGAAACCGCGACCTATCAGTGGCTTAGAAATTCCGGACTTAAAGGTGAAACAGAGGGTTTTATTATTGCAGCCCAAGATCAAAGTTTTTTTTTTTTTTTTTTTTTTTTTTTACCAGAAACTACTAAGCTAACATCTTGCACAATGGTACTGACCCAAAGTGTAGGTTTTGTGAAGACAAGGTTGAGACGATTGATCACCTTGTGTCTGGTTGCTCGATATTAACATTGAATGAGTACAAAATCGCCACGACAGAGTAGGCAGTACCTGCATTGGAAGATCTGCAAGCACTTTTTTATCAGAACGCAAGGTAACTGGTACGAACACCATTCAGAGCCAGTTGCTGAAGGTAAAGAAGCTACAATCTTGTGTGACTTTCCAGTTCACACAGATCGTGCTATACTATATATCGTCATCAAGGACAAAACAAACAACACCTGCCTGTTTATAGACATAAGCGTCCCTTCAGACAGAAACGTGTCAGCAAAAGTGTTTGAGAGATATCATAGTATAAAAACCCTGGAAATAGAGGTGAAAAAGATGTGACATTAAAAAAACAAAACTTTGCCTGTTGTTATTGGACACTTGGCTTTAAAAGAAAGGTACTGATAAATTTCTTGAACAAATACCGGGAAATCCAAATTAGAAGAAGTCCAAAAAATAGTTTTAAACAGCACAGCGCATGTTCTCACAAGAGCCCTATTGATCTAAATTATATTTATGTTCGTGAACTGACTTAACTAGATGTTTTAATTTGTAATTGTTCTGCAAAAGCTATGTGCATATTTCTGTTGGTGTTCCATTACCTCAAACTTCAATCACCCTAGGTCGCTGGTAGTGACCCGGTGTTTGATTTTAATTAGCAAATCTAAAGAAACTTTTTCAATAATAATAATAATAATAATAATAATAATAATAATAATAATAATGATAACAATAACAATAATGATATTAAATACTGATATTACTAGTATAGTAATAACAATAATAATAATAATAATAATAATAATGATAATAATAATAATAATAATAATAATAATAATAATAAAACATAATAACAATAACAACAACAACAACAATAATAAAATAATAATAATACTAGTATGATAATAGTAATAATGATAATAATATTGACAACAATGGTAATGATAATGATGATAATAATAATAGTATAGTTATCATTATCTTCAACATAATACTGATATTAATACTAATACTAATACTACTAATAATATATTTTTGATAATTATTAATATTATAACAAAAACAGCAACAATAATATCAATGATGTTAATATTCATAATGACGATAAGAATAATGATGATAATGATAATAATAATAATAATATAATAATAATAATAATAATTATTATTATTATTATTATTATTATTATGATAATAATATCAACAACAACGATAATGATAATGATGATAATAATAATGGTGATAATATTAATAGTGATAATAGTAATAATAGTAATAGTAGTAATAGTGATAATAATAACAAAATAATAATGATAAAAATTTACTAACAGTAATGATAATGATGATGACGATGCACATGATGATAATGATGATAAGAAAAATAGCAAAAAAAAAAAAAAATCTAACTATGATGACAGTAACGGTAATAACAAAGTAAGCTTTTATAATGATAACCAACACAACAATACTGAAGTGGCACTCGAAGCATCAACCGCCAGAGTGACAGTCGAGCAGGACCTTGAGCCGGATTCCCACTCTCCGGCGCGTCGGCCGTCGAGGAGCCAAGCAACCGCCTCGCACTCGACCCGAACTCTCCTGAAGCGGCGATCGACGGCCGCGGGAAGGGCCTTTGCTGGCATAATGCTCTCACACTCATTAATACAGCATTCATTGCGTGTTTTAATTACGGCAGAACTCCTCATGGTCCAGTTATCAGCTCGTTGATTATTTGAAAATTCTTTCATTTTCTGCCTAATTCTTGTTTGTTTGTTTTTCTTCTGTCGATATGTTTTCCCATTGGAAAATGATATCGATAACAGCTATAATATAGGTAAATAGGATATCGATAACAATACTGGTGAACATAAAAAAGATAATAATAACAAAGATAATGATGTTTACTAACAACAACATGGACGACAGCATCATATTCAACACTCAAAACAATAGTAATGGAGGTGCTGTTGATAAAGATAACCATGTTCATGTCATTATCATCAGCACAATTATCATTATCGCTTTGGTTTTTATTATCATCATCTGTGTGCGTCTGTGGTTTATCTATCTCTCTGTCTATCTATCTCTCTAGCCACACACACACACTCACACACACACACACACACACAACACACACACACACACACCCACACACACACACACACACAATCCCTCTGCCTCTTTCTTGCCCATCTTTCTCTCTCCTCTCTTCCCCATCACTCCTTTCCCCCCATTTCTCCTTTCCTCCTCCTCCTCCTCCCCCTTGTCCCCCGCGGCCCGTCTTGACACCGTGGCACCGGTCGCAGGTGCAGCGCCGCCCGCGAGAGCGATTCGATTAATAGACTGCGCGTTTGTCCGCCGATTATCTCGCTGTGTGGCACGCGTACGCACCTCACTGCACTTCAAGTTTCTTTGTTTTTCCTCGATATTTGTTGTTTTCTCAATTTGTTGTCTAAACTATAGGCACACCTATCTACAGTACACAACCTTCCTTCACACACTTAGATTGTATAGCTGTTCTCTCAGCCTTTTTTTTTTTCCGTTCCAGATTTGCAGCCATGACGAACCCTTTTCGCAGAGCAAGTTTCCTTCTAGTCGCCAAAGGGAGCCTGGCGTAAAGCGAGATTTTGGTACAAACCGTCAGTCAAAATTTGCATAAAAAATGTGATAGCGTAAATAAAAAGGGTGGGGTGAAAATGTCATAAAGGAAATTGAATTGTTATTTTAAAAAGTTTTTGGGAAAATAGTTATTTTTTGACCTAAAAAACAAGTTGGTTTGCCAGAATTTGTGTGTAAATGACTGATACGTAAGGGTTAATTTGAGTAAACAGAAGATTCGATGTAAAGACGTAAAAAAGAAAGAAAAATGGCCCAATAAACGCCGATCCATAGAGGAAAACTTAGAGACAAAAAAGAGAACTTGGTAACAACAGTACTCGTACCCTCGGCGCCATGTATAGCGTCGTGAGCCAGGGCTACACAAGAACCGCAGCGCAAAAAAGAAACCACTTGCGGGCCAGCGTTGGCAGCAATGGGGGCAGCGGAAGCAGCAGCGCCCTGGGCGTTGTCACAGCGGCAGCAGGGCGGCGACGGCTGGCATGAACCCCCGGCTGGAGCCGCACGTCGACGCGGGCGCTGAAGGGGCGAGGCTGCAAGCCACGGTGGAGAGGGAGGAGAAGAGAAGGAGGAGGAGTGAATGGGGGAAGAGATGTGGAAGACAGCGAGAGAGGCACCACCACCATCATGCTCATGACAGCCGTCCATTTCTGCAACGATCTTCGTCTGCTAAAGCGCCTCTACAGCACCGAGAAGGAAGGTCAGTGAAGCACGTGGAGCTCCGTGGCACAAAACCTTTGGCATCATGTAGTATGCACGTATATATATATATGTATATATTTTATATATATATATATATATATATATTATATATATATAAAATTATATATATATAATATATATATATATAATATAATATATAAAATTAATATATATTAATATATATATATATATATAGATATATATATATATATATATATTATATATATTATATATATATATATATATTTTATATATAATATATATATATTATATATATATAATATATATTATATATATATATATATATATATATACGTTATAGTACGTATAAATGTACAGCCTTACACACAATTATATCAAAACATGTGTAAGCCATTGTTTCTCAAAGTTCACCTATAAATTCGTTTACTCCCCCTTCCCACATAAGTCATTTGTGTAGTTCAGTATCAATTTAATTGTGCATATAAATTCGATGTTTTTCATAGTTGGTGCTTTTGTGAATACTTGTTATCAAATCACTGTTGTATGCTTCAGTTAAGACATAGATCGTAAGCCCGTATAATCATAACTGGGGTATCTTATGATTTTTCTAGCTATATATGCTATTGTTTTTTTTTCCCAAATTCAGTATGATATATTGCCTTTGTTGCAGAAAAAAAAGATTCAATGTTATATAGTTGATGTCTAAAAACAAATCTGCTGTAGCTAAGTGTTAAAATTTATACACTACATATTAGAGTTGATACTTTCCAGATCATTTTACTACATCATATGCGTCCATGCATGCAAAGGGACAGATTGCCAGAATTGTAGATAGACAAATGGGTGAACAAAAAGATAGATAATACATATAAATGTACATACAACATAATTATATTGTAGAGATTAGCTTTCAAAAATTTACGGGAAAAAATGGCAGAAGAGTGGATGACGCTGTCGTTCCTGCTCCTTTTACGCTACAGCTTCTTGGAGACGGCGATCGTGCCCCGATGCAGAAGAGAGAGAGAAAAAAGTACCATAATGAATGAAGTTAATTTTTTTTCTAAAGGTAAATAAAGTCCCCAGGGGAAAGTTTTAAAAGTCTAGAGAAGGAAGGAAAGCCGAAAAAGGTCTTTAAATTTGTTTATTTAAGGAAACTCAGGGCGAGTAGTGTTTATTTTTTTTTATTTGTTTTTGACTGCCCCGAGGGATTTTAAAAGGAGAAACCCTTGGAGGAGGAAAACTTTGCTTATACCTATTAAAGCATGTCGGGTTTGTGGGGGGTTTTTCCCTTTTGGGTGAATCATTCGAAAAGATTAGGAAAGGATTCTGACTTACTTTGGCTTCTTCAGATTTTATCATCCCGTTTCAGGAGGATTAAAGTATGTGTACACCTGGAGAAAGAATGTGAATGTCTATTACAAAAAAATAAATACTTATATCAGAAACATTAGTCCCAAAAATAGGAGCACATTCTGAGCTTTATCTAAATTTTAATGAAAGACCTGTTAGGAACTGAAAATAAAAATGAACAATTGTAGAAAGAGGATAAATGAAGGAGATTGAAACCAAACAAACAATAAACGGCAAAACATCAAACCCCGAAATCAAAGACGCCAGGGCAACAAAACAAAACCCCGAGATTGACTGTAGCAGAAAGGCCGCGAAGCAATGAAAATTATTTTGTTGAACGGAGAGGGGTCTCCCTTTGGGGAAGGGGGCGGGGCGGGAAGTGGAACGGGGAAGGGAAGTCAGGCAATGAAGAATGGGAAGGAGGGAGGAGAAGAGCGCGGGGTACGGAGGACACACCGCCAGGCCAGAGGGGGATGAGAAGGCAGGACTGCAGAGACAAAGACGGAAAAGCGTTTGCAGAGAATTGAGACTGACAAGCAAACAGCCAGTCAGACGAACAAACTGGAAGACAGATAACCAGACGAGGAGTGCGCCAAAACAGACAGAAAGGGGAACAGGGTTTCATAAAGACCCGACAGACTGCACAATCGCAAAGGGAAGCGGCTCACAGCCTTGGAGTATGCGCGTTGCAAAGGTACAGTGTGAAATGCAGTTCGTGCAAGAAAAGCAGGCACCAGAACTGGTCTTTCCCGGTCTGGAGAGTGAGAAATGACGTCGTTAAAGATCAAAGGGTTTCCAAGGCACAGGAGACGAAGCCGCTCGGGTCGGACTGACGTCGGGGGGGCGGCCGAGGCGCTCCGAAGGCTCCGAGAACATAACGCTGCCTCTTGTGAAAATGAATACTGTGTCGTAATGTTTGTTTAATCTTTATAATTAAATGATAATTTATTACATTATGCATTACAAATTTTGTTTA
>NW_023658545.1:0-23755 GCF_015228065.2 Penaeus monodon | reverse complement strand
ATGATCTAGACGCTATAGGACCACAGGGTTGTAAGAACACACTGATTCCTAGCCCCACGGACCTCCCAGAGGTTAGTAGAATTAGGTGAGCTGATCTGGTCAGAAGCTGCAAGACAATGGCAGGGCCTTGTAGCAGCAAATCTGAGAGCCGAAGCGATTCAAACGCGGGCAGAGATCATAAACCTAAAACTAGAAGTGAGAGATAGATTCCCAGACACATATAGGAGAATTTGCAACAAAGCCTATAAGAAAGGTTTGAAAAATCTGAAAAAAAGAACTCCCCCAGATGAGGTATTTTACATTATGGATAGGGAAGCCCCCTTGTTGCAATATATAAGAGGAGGAACGAACTTATCAAAGGAAGAAAAAGATTTAATGACCTTATGTCTGGAACCAGAGAAAGACCAAGAGATAAACAACCCCCCAAACCAGATAAGGTTTCCTCCCTTCCCTCCTCCCCCTAGTGAGAACAGCCCCCCATCCCCTCCTCAAGAATGTAGTCTCCCTCAGGGTTTATCTCAACCACAACCTGAAGGAGAATATAGAACAGAAGGAACCCCCCTTAGTGATCCATCAAAAACAGGATCCACCCCAGCACAACCCCCTAACCTCTCATTTTCCCTGGATCTAGCACAAAGAGCCCCCATAAACGAGGAAAATGACCCCCTTGATATGGACCTCCCTTTACCCACAAATACTTCCTTAACCAATGCCTCCCTCGATACAGCCCCCACCCCAGCTCAAGAGGACAGGATTGGCGCATGTCATGCCCTCTTAGACAGAGTAGTAAAGATAGTCCACCAAATAGAGAACCTGGTAATTGAAAAGACAAACCCGTCCCCCTCCCCCTCCCCTCTTAATGAGCAGGAACAAAGAGTAGATAAGGCCAAGACAAATGATCCACATACGTGGCAGGCTTTCAGGGACCATGCTAGGAGAGAGAAAGGTAATAACTTAAACAAAATGAAGGAAAAGAGACCCCAAAAGAAAAAACAGGGAAATGGAACAATAAGATCGGAAATTTCGGGTTTTCGCTCATCACATCACCCTCCCCCCCGCCCCCCACACCCCCTGCCCCCTTGCCCGGTTCATCCCCCACCCCCCCGCCCGCCTTTTCGCCCCCCACACCCCCGCCCCCCACCTCAGCCCCACCCTCGCCCCCCACACCCTCGCCATCCCCACACCCTCGCCCCCCACACCCTCGCCCCCCACACCCTCGCCCCCCACACCCTCGCCAGTCCTACCCCCCACCCCCTTTCCCGGCCCACCTCCCTCCCCCCCGTCCCCCCCTGCCCCCTCAAAACCCCACCCCCCTCCTCCCACCTCGCCCTCCTCAACCCCAAAATACCCATGCTCCAGCCCACCTCCCCCCTCACCATCCTCCACGAGGCCCCCAGGGGAACCAGGCCTGGCACAGAGGAACAGAAAGGAAACAGAGATGGGAGACATATGGGAACAGAGGAGCATATGGGAAAGGAGAGAGTTACAGGAGAGAAAGTGGGATCAGAGGATATCACAGGATTTATATAGGCAGGGACACATACAGGGAGAATGTAGGCCCCCAAAGGACACACAGGACAGAGGGAAAAGGGTATATAAAGGGTCAGGAAACAGGGTTTCGGAAGTCCCAATGGAGACAAACTCACCACAGGGATCAGGTAGAAACAAGAAGAGGAAACACCCCATGGGACCAAGGGGGAAGAGGAGAAAGACAGTGGCAAAGAGAAGAAAATGGGAGGCAGGGTTGGATCTGGTAGTTTCTGAGGTACCCCTCACCCACCCACAGAGATCAGTCCTTAGTAAGGGCAGATCCTTTGTCCCGGGCCCCCCCTCCTCCCGCCCCCTTACCTTGAATTTAAGCTCTTCTCTGGAAGCTCTAGAAAAAGAAATAAACTCCAGATTTTCTGACTCCCTCACTCCAAGTATAAACCCCACATATAAAAAGCTTAGAGTGTGTCTACCCCCCCAACTCCCGAGGCTAAAGACGAATAAGAATCCCCCCCAAAAAATGCCAGGACTAAGAGAAAGAATAAAAGAGGAAGAGACCCAAATTTTAGAGGCTTGCAAAAGAAAAACGAGACCCAACTTAAAAAGAGAGGAAATCTCAGCCCTAGAAGAATTAAAAAGGAACCCAAATATTGTAATTAAAAAAGCAGATAAAGATGGGGCTTTGGTAGTACTCAAAATAGAAAGTTATAGAGCTATGGGTCAAGCACATCTGAGAGATGAAAACACGTATAAACCCTTACTTAATCCACAGGAGGAGCTGCAGAGAGTACAAGAAGAAGGTAAAAGGTTGGTGAGCAGGTTCTACTGCCTAGACTCACCAACAGGAAAAAGATCTAGTTTCTCAGCAGCACAGAGGGACGCCTTGTTAGCCCATAAAGCAAGCATCCCCCACTGGTACATCCTCCCAAAACACACAAAAAAACTGGATGAGGAGACAGGAACATGGCCAGGCAGGCCAGTCCTCAGTGGCTGCTGTGCACCCACAAGACCAGTGGACAGATTATTAACAACCTTTCTTTCACCCTTACTAGAGTTACTCCCAGAGAGACTGCAAGACACAACCCATTTTCTGAGGAAGCTGAGGGAGGCCCCCCGACTAGAAGGAGAAATCTACCTCTTTTCCTTTGACATTGTGTCGTTATATCCTTCCATTCCACAGGAAGAGGCAGCTTGGGTAGTAGCAAATTTTTATGAAAAGAATTTCGGATATGTACAGGGCAGGTTAAAAGACTTATATAATATAACTGCCCCCCCTCCTTACCTAATCCAGGAGGGAATTGAGCATATTCTATCAGGGACTTTACTGAGGTTCGACAACAAATTTTACCAGCAAATGAAGGGCACAGCAATAGGAGCCTCAGTATCAGTGGCAGTGGCTGAGATCTTTGTCCATGTGAGTATTGAACAGAAAAGGAAGGAAATAGAAAAACAACCAATTGTGTTTTACAGATATATTGATGACATCTTTGGAGTTTTTCAGGGCACAGAGGAAGACCTTCAAAAATACTACAGAGAACTCAACCAGTTCCACCCAGATCTAAGATTTACTGTAGAATTTGATAAAAATAGATTACCCTTTTTAGATACGACGGTATATGTAGATAAGGAAGGCTTCCTACAGACAACAGTGTACCACAAACCTTCGAATACTCATCAATACCTCCATTTTCAGTCGAGCCATCATCCCAACCTGAAGAAAAGCCTCCCTTTCTCACAGGGAATCAGGGTAAAAAGGATAGTAAGCGACCCTGAACACCTGGAGATAGCTTTAAATGAAATGTTCAGTTTTTTCAGAGCAAGAGGATATAATGAGAAGATCCTTGAATTAACAAAAAATAGACTTGATAAAATACCGAGAGAGACACTCTTGGAGTTCAAAAGAAAAGGAGAATTAAACAGATTAATATTTCCAATGCTCTATTCTCAGAATATTGCAGGGCCACTCCGCAAGTCCATCAATCAAATATGGGAATGGACACAGGAGAGGGCCAGGGACACACCTTGGGAAGCGAGCCTGAACGGCCCTCCACCCATGATAGCCTGGAAAAAAGATAAGACAATAGCTGAAAAACTAATAAGAGCAGAGTTTCCCTCTCCTTTGCTCATGGAGAGAACAGCCCTTTCTAGTACATAATTTTATATCAAAGATACCACATTACATAATTTTATATCAATGTTACCCAGCTATGGAAGATTCTATATATATTATGTTATATAGTGCATCGTATATTGTATCACATATTGTGGGGGGGGTTTTAAGTTATTGTATAATCCTTAGTAGTGTATAATATGTGATATATAAGGTTGTATATGCTGAGGTGTTAAATAGTAAGTAATGTGGTATATATAATATGTTGTATGGTATGTGATATGATATATTATGCGATGAAATTTGTTGTGTCATGTTGCATATGTATGTGTGTATATAGGTATATGCATATGTATTTTACATGGACCTTTCCCTTTCACTTTCAAGGTTTTGTGATACAACACATAATAATGTATTTAAAGGGAATGTATCCTTTCTTTTTATAAGATACAGCACCAGATAAAAGCACAGATCTTTGCAATTTTACAAGAATTACAATATATATAAAGTAATAAAGGAATGATTTTATGGGGATATAAACAGTCAAATAACAAGAAATATATACTTTTAATTCTTATGATACAGCACCCGATAAAGGCACAAATCTTGAGATAATTAAAAAGAATTAAAGTAATTAAGAAATAATCTTATAACTAAATAAGGAAAATATATACTTTTATTTCTCTTTTTACACCTAATAAAACAATCTTTGAAGTACAAAGGTTTTTAAAAAATTAAAATAAAAATAAAAATATATATAGAAATAATCTTATAACAAAATAAGAGAAATATACACCTTACAACACCCAATTAAAACAATCTCTGAAATACAAAGGTTCCTGAAAGATGAAGAAATATATAGAGGAGTGGAAATGTACAATGGCTGGGGTACTGATGAGAGCAGAGTTCCCCTCCCCTTCACTCATGGAGAGAGCAGCACACAATGGAAAAGATAGGGACCTGCCAGTTTGTATACCCACAGCCAAAGATGAATCCGAGGACCCCGAGAGACACCTAGCCTTACGGAGGAACGAGGAAAGGCGGGCCGCAACCCCCACCTCCCCTCGCACACCACCGGACTTCCTCCTCTTCCTCAATGAAAGAGAGCTAAGTTAACATAGACCTATAATAATAATAATATTAATAATAACAATATGGTTTTTCGAGTACATAATTGGATATTAATGGTACCCAATAGTGAAAGAAAGGAAAGATATTTTCAGAAGCTTCATCATGTTGTATGGTCTATGGTGTAATGCATTATATGGAGTTATATCACATAATATTATATAGTATATTGTAGGGTGTTATATAGTATAACATATAGTTTATTGCATGGTATATTATATAATATATAAAGATTTTAAGATGAATATACTATGTTATGCTATATTATACCTTGTGCACTGTATATTAATGGTTTATATTGGGGGAATACTTTATGGTATATGGGTGTGTATATGTAGGTATATGTATAAGTATGTGCATGTATGTATAGATATATAGGATCATGTATATGTGAGTATGCGTGTATTTTCTTTACAATGAACTTTCCCTTGGTTGTGTGATACAACACATATTTTCATTTTCATTTTAAAGAGGATTTTTCATTTTTAAAGAGAATATTTACCTTTCCTAAAAATTGTAAGAGAATTGCAGTATATACAAAGAAAAATATGATGATACAAGAGCAGAATGGCAAGAAATGTGTGCCTGTTTTTCATGATACAACACCCGATGAAGGCTCAGTTTTTGGAGAGGTAAAAATCCTATGAGCATATATAAAGAAATTAAGAAATATTTTTGTAGCTAAACATGGGAAATATGTACCTTCCTTTCCTTAGAAACAATCTTGAAAATATGAGGGTTTTTTGAAATATAAAGGAACATGTAAAGATACATACAAAAATTAAACAATGGAATTATTATGTTATGCTTTATGCACTGCGTTTATTGTTGGTGTTTGTGTAATGTAGAATACATTTATGTGTATACATGGTATGTTATATTATGCTTATGCATTGGCTTAGTATGTTATTGTATATATGTAAAATGTAATGTTGGTTAGTTATGTATATATATGTATGTATATGTATATGTGTGTACGTGCATATATGGGCATGTATATGTATATATTATATATATTGTATGTATATGTGTGTGTGTGCATGTGTATGGTATGTGTATATGTGTGATATGTATATAAGTTGTATGTATAGTATGATGGGTGTATGTATAGTTGTATATGTGTGCACATATGTATATGTGCGTAAAGTTGTATGTAGGTATAAGCATATATATGTATATGAGTGTATATATTTTACATGAACCTTTCCCTTTCACTTTCTTGGTCTTCTGATACAACACATAAACTTGTTTTTAAAGAGATTGGGATGTGTAAGAAAATTACAGTAGACACAATAGTTCAATGGCAGGAAAATATTGTGCCTTTGATCTTCATGATGCAGCACCCGATAAAGGCTCAGATCCTAGAAATATAAAGTTTTATGAGCATAGATAAAGAAATTAAGAAATATTATTTTAACTAAACAAAAGAAAAAAATATATATCTTTGCCTTTTTTAAGCTCCCACCCCAGGAAAAGGATGTGTTAAGGTTCTATCACCTTCATGGTCTTTTTATACAACACATAATATTGCTTTTAAAGGGAATTATACCTTTCTTGGGAGTGGTAAAAATTACAGTAGATTCAAAGAAATAGAGAGTTATTGTAGAGTGGATATCCACATATAATATTTTATTTCTTTTGAAAATGGAGAAATAAAAAAATATATATTTACATAACAATAATGGCAGGAAATATGTGCCTTGGATCTTCAGGATACAGCACCCGATAAAGCTCAGATCTTAGAAATATAAAAGACTTATGAGCATAGATAAAGAAATTAAGAAATAAGGGAATTTATACCCTTTTCCTCTGTTAAATTCCCACCTCAGGAAAAGGATGAGTAATATAGAATTAAGGTCCTATGGGTATATCCACATATAATATTTTATTTCTTTAGAAAATGGAGAATAAAATATATATATTTATATATGTGTAAATGTGGATAAAGGGGTATATATATATATGTATATGCTGGGTGTATGTAGGTATATGTATAAGTACATGCGTATGTGTATGCACATATATGTATATGTGTATGTATGTGTATATATGTATTTGGTTGTACAACTTAGCATAAATATGTTCACAAGAGGCATATAGCCACACATAAGAAAATAAAGAGAAGACGGGTGAATAAGGACCCCATGAGGAAGAACAGAGGTCTTCCCACAATCTTCTATTTTTTGATAAACCAAATCCTATGGAACTGAAAGAGCCCAGCAAACTACAAAGGGAACAGCAGTTGTGACAGGGACAAACAGCACCAAACCTAACCTTCTTTCCCTGACCAAGAGTAGCCCCCAAGAGAAGGGCTCCTGCTGCCTCCTGTGGTTACTGTAGCTTTTCCAGACAAAGGATAAAACTGATATTTATCAAATATACCCAAATGTAAAATAAAATAAAATAAACATAAACATAGGCACAGAGTTACAGGAGGACGTGTGTGACCCCTCCCCCCCCCCCCAGAAGAGGAACTATGGCACATGGGCTCCCCACAGAGCACACCAATAAAGGACCTAGGATACATGGTCCCACACAGGAAAGACATCCCTTATCCCTTGTACATAACTTGAAAGATAGGTATATAATGTACACCTATTGAATAAAGAATCAGTAACAACCCTTTCAGCACCTGATGAGGCCATGTAGGCCGAAAGCGCTCGTGTTGGGTTTACTGTAGTGTATAAGTGATAAGTGTGTTTGTTTTTCCTGTAAGAATTGTTTCCTTTTTAGTGTTGTGTGGTTTATTAGTTGCATTCTATTAGCTGGACTGTGCAATAGCCATTGGAAAAGGCTTGAAAAGAAAACAACCCACCCCCTTTTCTTGTGATAGAAACCTACAGAACCCGCAAGTCAACAAACAGATAAGTTGTTCCACTATTTAACAAATATAACTAAATATGGTGGTTTAGTTCCATTTTACATAAAGTCTGCAGGTGTATCTGTTGTTTTTTCTGCACACAAAAAGGGTTTTAAAGGTTCCTAGGAGGATATTTTAAGATAATTGTTTTTCTCGGGTTGTGATATTTTATCAAAATATCCCCAACTGCACTTTACCCCAACACCCAGGAAACGTTTTGGATGTTTGTATAATAGAGATAGATATAAGGGACAGATAGTCAAAGTTTTTTCCTTGCCAAGAAAACATTTATAAAACCCATAAGGATAAAGAGTTAGAATAGAAAATTTTCCATAGGAAATTACCCAATTGGCAGAGTGAATCCTTGCTTAAGCACCCCCCCCCCCCCCTGAGATATACAAGGTTCACGCACAAAAGAATTTTTCTGCTGTTTCCCCGGTTTTTTGCTCCCCTTGTTTAAGGCAAAAAGTGGTACATGTAAATTTAGCCCTTTTCATATTTAGCTTTGAGTAAGAGTGTGTATGTGTAAATGCACAGTAGATTTTAAGATTTTATTTGCTTCCTTTGAATGTGTGTTCAACAATAGATATCTATTTGATTTCCTTTTTTTTGGTTCTTCCACACACGAGAGTTTGAGGGTTATAGTTACAAATAGAATCCCCCCAGACGGAAGGAGATACAAAAACAAAAATAGATATAGATATATAGGCAGATAAGTACATATATATATATATTTTAAGTAGTTGTATATTTGCTTTAAGTAGCAGGGAATCTTTGAAGTTTCCATTCCAAGAGTTTCCTTATGAGATCCAGTGACAAAACATAGGTTTTTCCTTGGGTAGTGTTAAGAAATGGTTTTAACAAGGAATCAGATGAGAGAAGAAATAATGGAAGGAAACAGGGAAGGTTACAGCAGAGAGGGAATAGCGTCCCCCCCAGAGATAAATAGATCATTGATAGATTTGAGAATGGGACCTACAGACAAAGAAAGAGAGGCAGTAGATCAGAGAGAAATAGGAGTCATAGAAAATAGAAAGAAAGCCATAATACAGTCCCTGCCAGGAGGTTGGAACCACCCAGATGCATGGGTAAAAGGTAGCAAAGCGATAGAGGCTTCTCCTCTGATACAGATGCTCTCAGAAGAAACAGAAAAAGTAGGTCACCCAGAGGACCCTTATGAAGATGAGTTTGTGAGTACAGAGCCATTTTCGTTAGACAGAGGGTCAGGTTTAACAGAATTCCACATTCTTACCAATTTATTCAGGAAGGAGGCTACATGCAGAGAATACCTCCTTCTATGTGACAAGAGTGAAGCTAATAGGACCACAGGGGTTTGTAAAGTAACAATCACTGATATTCCTAGCCCCACGGACACCCTTCCCCCCAGATGGTTAGTAGAATTAGGTGAGCTGATCTGGTCAGAAGCTGCAAGACAATGGCAGGGCCTTGTAGCAGCAAATCTGAGAGCCGAAGCGATTCAAACGCGGGCAGAGATCATAAACCTAAAACTAGAAGTGAGAGATAGATTCCCAGACACATATAGGAGAATTTGCAACAAAGCCTATAAGAAAGGTTTGAAAAATCTGAAAAAAAGAACTCCCCCAGATGAGGTATTTTACATTATGGATAGGGAAGCCCCCTTGTTGCAATATATAAGAGGAGGAACGAACTTATCAAAGGAAGAAAAAGATTTAATGACCTTATGTCTGGAACCAGAGAAAGACCAAGAGATAAACAACCCCCCAAACCAGATAAGGTTTCCTCCCTTCCCTCCTCCCCCTAGTGAGAACAGCCCCCCATCCCCTCCTCAAGAATGTAGTCTCCCTCAGGGTTTATCTCAACCACAACCTGAAGGAGAATATAGAACAGAAGGAACCCCCCTTAGTGATCCATCAAAAACAGGATCCACCCCAGCACAACCCCCTAACCTCTCATTTTCCCTGGATCTAGCACAAAGAGCCCCCATAAACGAGGAAAATGACCCCCTTGATATGGACCTCCCTTTACCCACAAATACTTCCTTAACCAATGCCTCCCTCGATACAGCCCCCACCCCAGCTCAAGAGGACAGGATTGGCGCATGTCATGCCCTCTTAGACAGAGTAGTAAAGATAGTCCACCAAATAGAGAACCTGGTAATTGAAAAGACAAACCCGTCCCCCTCCCCCTCCCCTCTTAATGAGCAGGAACAAAGAGTAGATAAGGCCAAGACAAATGATCCACATACGTGGCAGGCTTTCAGGGACCATGCTAGGAGAGAGAAAGGTAATAACTTAAACAAAATGAAGGAAAAGAGACCCCAAAAGAAAAAACAGGAAAATGGAACAATAATATCGGAATTTCTGGTTTTCGCTCATCACATCACCCTCCTCCCACGCCCCGCCCGCCGCCACCCCCCTGCCGAACCTTGCCCGGTTCATCCCCCACCCCCCGCGCCGCCCTTTGTCGCCGCCCCACACGGCCCCCGCCCCCACACCCTCCTCGCCCCCACAGGCTGACATGAACCCTCGCCCCCCACACCCTCGCCTCCACACCCTCGCCACCCCACAACCCTCGCCCCCCACAGTCCCTCGCCCCCCACACCCTCGCCCCCCACACCCTCGCCCCCCACAAACCCTCTGCCCCCCACACCCTCGCCAGTCCGACGCCCACCCCTTTACCCGCCACCTCCTCCCCCCAGTCCCCCCCCTCCCCCATCAAACCCCACCCCCCTCCCTCCCACCTCGCCCTCCTCAACCCCCCAAATACCCGATGCTCCAGCCCACCTCCCCCCTCACCAATCCTCCCACGAGGCCCCCCAGGGGGAACGCAGGCTGCACAGAGGAACGAAAGGAAACAGAGATGGGAGACATATGGGACAGAGGAGCATAATTGGGAAAGGAGAGAGTTACAGGGAGAAAGTGGGATCATAGGTATCACGGATTATTTAATATAGGCGGGAACACTACAGTCGAATTAGGCCCCCAAAGACACGACAGGACAGGGGAAAAGGGTATATAAAGGGTCAGGAAACAGGTTTCGGGAATCCCAATGGAGCAAACTCACCACAGGGATCAGGTAGAAACAAGAAGGTCAACACCCATGGGACCAAGGGGGAAGAGGAGAAAGACAGTGGCAAAAGAAGAAAATGGGAGGCAGGGTTGGATACTGGTAGTTTTCTGAGGTACACCTCACACCCCCACAGATATCAGTCCTTAGTAAGGGCAGATCCTTGTCCCGGCCCCCCCTCCCCCCCCGCCCCCTTTAAACCTTGAATTAAGCTCTTCTCTGGAAGCTCTGAAAGAAATAAACCCCGATTTTTACATCCCTCACTCCCAAGTATAAACCCCACAATATAAAAAGCTTAGAGTGTGTCTACCCCCCAACTCCGAGGCTAAAGACCGAAGAAGCTCCCCCCAAAAAATGCCAGGAACTAAGAGAAAGAAATAAAAGAGGAAGAGACCCAAATGTTAGAGCTTGCAAAAGTAAAAACGGACCCAACTTAAAAAGAGAGGAAATCTCAGCCCTAGAGAATTAAAAAGGCACCCCAATATTGTAATTAAAAGCAATAAGATGGGGCTTGGTAGTACTCAAATTAGAAGTTATAGAGCTTATGGGTCAAGCACATCTGAGAGATGAAAACAGTATAAACGCCTTACTTAATCCACAGGAGGGAGCTGCAGAGAGTACAAGAAGAGGTAAACATAAGGTTGGTGAGCAGGTTCTACTGCCTAGACTCCCAACAGGAAAAAGATCTAGTTTCTCACAGCACGAGGGACGCCTTGTGAGCCCCTAAAGCAGCATCCCCCACTGGTACATCCTCCCCAACACACAAAAAAATGGATGAGGAATCAGGAATCATGCCAGGCAGCAGTCCTCAGTGGCTGCTGGTGCACCACAAGACCAGTGACAGATTTTTACAACCTTTTCTTTCACCCTTACTCGAGTTAACCTACCAGAGAGCTGCAAGCACAACCCATTTTCTGAGGAAGCTTGAGGGAGGCCCCCCGACTAGAAGAGAAATCTACCTCTTTTCCTTTGACATTGTGTCGTTATATCCTTCCATTCCACATGAATATGCAGCTTGGGTAGTAGCAAATTTTACATGAAAGAATTCGGATATGTACCGGCAGGTTAAAAGACTTATCCAATATAACTGCCCCCCTCCTTAAACCTAATCCAGGGGGGGACTTGAGCATATCTAATCAGGGACTTTTAACTGAGGTTTCGACAACAAATTTTACCAGCCGATGAAGGGCACAGCAATAGGAGCTCAGTATCTTGGCATTGGCCATGAGATCTTGTCCCTAGTTAGTATTGAACAGAAAAGGGAAGGAAATAGAAAAACAACCATTGTGTTTTAACAGATATATTGATGACATCTTTGGAGTTTTTTCAGGCACCGAGGAAGACCTTCAAAATACTACAGAGAACTCAACCAGTTCCACCCAGATCTAAGATTTACTGTAGAATTTGATAAAATAGATTACCCTTTTTAGATCGACGGTATATGTGATAAGGAAGGCTTCCTACAGACAACAGTGTACCACAAACCTTCGAATACTCATCATACCTCATTTTCATTTCGAGCCATCAATCCCAACCTGAAAGAAAAGGCCTCCTTTCTCACCGGGAAACAGGGGTAAAAAGGATAGTAGCGACCTGAACCACCGGAGATAGCTTTAAATGAAATTGTTTTCAAGTTTTTTCCAGAGTCAAGAGGATATAATGAGAAGATCCTGATTAACAAAATAGACTGATAAATACCGGAGAGACACTCTTGGAGTTCAAAAGAAAGGAGAATTAAACAAGATTGAATATTTCCCCATGCTCTATTTCTCAGAATATTGCAGGGCCACTCCGCAAGTCCCACATCAAATATGGGAATGGACACAGGAGAGGGCCAGGGACACACCTTGGGAAGCGAGCCTGAACGGCCCTCCACACCCATGATAATCCTGGAAAAAAATATAAGACAATGCTTGAAAAACTAATAGAGCGAGTTTCCTCTCCTTGCTCATGGAGAGAACAGCCCTTTCTAGTACATAATTTTTATTATGCAGGTGAGACGTCAGTGATGGAGACTTTTTGAGGAGCCTTGTGGTGGTGGAGTGTCAGTGGTTTTCATGACAAGGGATGTACCTTTTTTTTGTGAAGTCTTAGCGGTGAAGATAGATTTTTATGGCCGTTAAATATACCAGTGTTGATAATGGGATTGTTGGGTGATGAGAAGGAAGATTTTTTTTTTTTTTTTTTTTTTTTTTTGTGGGGGGAGGAGGAAAGAAAGTAAGAAGGATGGTCATAACTTGTGCTTCAAGTGGCCCTACCCCCTCCCCCCTAAGAGAGAGAGAGAAGAGAGAGAAAACGAGGACATTTTCTTGTGATATAAGTGATGGAAAAAAGATAAAAAACGAAAAGAACAAGCAATGATGACTGAACATGTACGTCCATTGAAAGTTCACGGCCGAGACACGTGCATCACAGACCCTGCAGGAGTGAGGAAAGGTGCAGCGGGGAGAGGTAACGAAGATTCAAATCCCTCGAGACCAAGTTA
Source organism: Penaeus monodon (assembly GCF_015228065.2). Taxonomy (NCBI): domain Eukaryota; kingdom Metazoa; phylum Arthropoda; class Malacostraca; order Decapoda; family Penaeidae; genus Penaeus; species Penaeus monodon. Next base: position 10,636 of record NW_023658545.1, on the reverse strand, counting down.
AAGGATATTTTATAGGATAAGACCATCTCAGCGCCGTGACGAAATGCTGAAAGGTAGAGAGATTTGCATGTTAGGAAATAAAATTATGAGGAAACGTGACTTTCTTTAAACCTTCAGAGATCACGGAGGCTGTGATGATGACGAAACCTTGGTTAAGGAGGGACGCGGAGCAGGAAGATCCTGATGCAATGGGCGGTTTGGCTTCTGTGTCTCCAGTTTGAGGGAGGTTTTAGGTATTTGATTTAATTGAGAGAGAGGAGAGTGAGTGAGTGAGAGTAGAGCGAGAGAGAGAGAGAGAGAGAGAGAGAGAGAGAGATAGAGAGAGAAGAGAGAGAAGAGAGAGAGAGAGAGAGAGAGAGAAAAAAGACAGAGAGAAAAAAGACAGAGAGAGAGAGCAGAGACAGAAGAACGGATAGACAGAGAGAAAAGAGAAAGAGAAAAGAAAGAGAAAAAAAAAAAAAGAGAGAAAGGAGAAAAGGAGAGAAAGACAGTCAGAGCAAAGTCAAGTGCCCTAGAACAGAGAGCAGGAAGGGGGGGGAGGGGTATTTGTTAGCATAAACCCCCAGCCGCCAGCCAGCGAGTGCCCACCACCGCCAGATATCGCTCAAGTACCACCTCCTACCAAGTACCACTCGAGTTACCCAGCCGCCTAAGTAGCTCTGGAGACGGGGAGGGGGGAGGGGCAATGATGCCCTCTCGGCCACCCTCGTTCGGAAGGCTGGTCACTGACCCGCCGAGGCTTGGGGGGCGGGGAGCGGTCGTCGAACATCAATGGGAATCTTTCGGTGGAATCTTCGCTCGCTTCTTCGCTAAGCTTCCGTGTTCGTCGTTGTGGTCGTTGTCGTGGGTTGCAATTGTGTCACAGGCGTGGTCTTACGTCGTGGTTCAATGGTGTGTCATTAGTCATGGTCGTAGTCGGAGTCGTTGTCGTGTCGGTTGTCGTTGAGGTAAACGTAGTCGGGGTTTGGTCGTGGTCTGGTCGTGGTTGTGGTTCGTGGTTATGGGGTCCGCTGTCGGGCCATAATTGTCCTAGTTCTGGTCGTAGTTTTTGCCCGTAGTCGTGGTCGTAGGCGCTGGACGTCCGCTGAGGAGGGTCGTTCGTTCATCCAAACGGTTCGAGCATTAATTACTGGCCTGCTTCAAGTACTGTGGTTGATGTTTGTAGTGATAATGATCGCTGTGACGTCATCAAGGTGCTTAATGATCATTATGCTTGATAATGAATCATAATGGTGATGACGAAAAAAAAAGACATAACAGGCAAAAATTAACACCGTAACAACTATCAGGATACTGATACTACTAATACTATCTTAATTATATTATTATTATTATTATTTTATTATCAATTATTAGTATCACTATTATTATTATTTTGATTTTATTATTATTATCACCATTTTTGTCCCCATTGTAACTATTATTATTATGATAATGATATGATGATGGTGATGATATCTTATCCTTAATATGATGATACTTGATATGATTATCGCGAACATTGCTATAATAAAACTGGCGATGATACTTATACCAATTATATCAACTTCTTGCTGTTATCATTACCATTATTATTATCATCATCACGGTCTTTCTATTTTTTTAGTAGTGTGTTTGAATAGAAATAATTTGCACTATCCATTGATATTCAATACCTCATGGGGTGTGGCTCTTTATATTCTCATCACAACAGTTTTCATTTTTCATTTTATTTTTCTCCCACGATTTGACCATTGCCTCAACCACTTAAGACTTAACAGCCTTGGCATATCCCCCTCTCTCTACCCTCTCACCCCCCCCCCCTACCGTTGCCCATAACGCCATGCCCTAATCACCTTTAGTGCTTTTGGCCAGACGCTAGGGAGATCGGCGTACAGGCTTATCTTTCCTGCTCAAGTAATGAATAGATGGCCTATTTTGGCGTATCTAGTTCTTCTGTTAGTTCATAGGGTCAATTTAATTCGTCGGATAACTGTTCTCTTTTCGAAGTGAGGAAGTAGGTCGTGAACTGAGATCGAGAGTCTGAGTGTAGAGGTTAGTTTTCGATTTTGTTTTGATACCGTTTCTTAAGTTTGCGTCAGTATTTAATGCTGATTGTTTCTGTTTTAAGTCGGTGGGGAATTTGTCGTCGCCTCTGTGTTTCGAGATGCATAGACGGTTTCTGTGCATATGCCTCTCGTTGTACGCATTCCGAAGCACAGACAGACATTAGTGGATGATATCGTGGTGTGTAATTCCTCACGCGGAAATTTTAATTAACGCATATCACGGCTCATTATTCTTCCTTTTTATGCCGGCTTTCAGATACTTAATCTTTACCTTGACTCCCGCTTTCTCTCACTCGGATGATATTCCCTCAAGCACCTCTCTTTTTTTATACAATCTCTATTTCCAGAACCAGCGTGTTTGTTTGATATCCTGACGTCGTAAAGATTTTCGTCGGGCGGAGGAGGGGCGCTGTGCTGAGGCTGCCCAGCGACGTCCCTTTAGGGTGTTGCTGGCGGCTCTGTGTTATCATTGGTGCGTTCGATGAGACCCTCGCCCGCGCTCGGGGCCCACGCCAGGCACTCCAAGGCTGCTACTCTTTCCTTTTTATCTTACCCATTCCTATATTTAGGCTGCCTGCGAACTCACCTGCCGTTTCTTTATTATTTTCATGCACATTACTGTTAGAGATAGACCTCACGCATGTAGGTATTGCTGTGTATTAGTGACGTGTCACCGGAGGTAAACGCCTGGTAAGATACCTCAGAAGGAAGGACGTGTGAATATAAGGAGCTTCGTTTCATTTATACCCGCATTGCCGTAGATAAAACCTTTGACTTCTTATCCCCTTTAGTAATTATTAGTATATATTTATTTTGGGCACTTGTATCGCCCCAGTCTCGTTCGTTAATTGTCCCCGGAGTGCCCAGCGACAAATACCAGGACTCGTGTGAGGAGGAAGTTGCTTCACAGCTCTCAAGGGCGGTCCCTTCATGGAGTGCTGGGCGGCGTGCATCCGTTTAGTGTGTGCGTTGTGTGTGTGTCTTGGGGAGGGAGAGTGTGTGTGTGTGTGTGTGTGTGTGTTTGTGTGTGTGTGTGTGTGGTGTGTGTTTGTGTGTGTTGTGTGTGTGTGTGGTGTGTTGGTGTTGGTGCGTGCCATGTGTGTGGTGTTTGCTTGCGTTTTGCGTTTGCTTGCTTACACACATTCACATGCACCGACAGGGAGAAATATTTTTACCATGCACACCGAACCGCCTGCTTATACGGCTGTCTCGAGGAGATTAGAATAAGAGACTTAAGAGGAAAACGGAGAGGAAATGGCGAGGAGAGGATGGGAGAATAGGAAAAAGAGGGAGGGATCTTTGACACTGAGGTAAGAACTGAGATAATTAAGAGGATAAATAAACGCCGTCAAAAGGCACAAGTCCCCCCCCCCAAAAAAAAAAAAAAAAAAAAAAAAAAAAAAAAAAAAATATATATATACTATATATATATATAATATATATATATATATATATAGTATATCTATATATATTATATTATATATATATATAATCCCATGACCTCCAACCCAATACCCCGGAAAAACGCCACTCAGAAGCCGACTCGACGCTGATCTGACGTCCATTTCGCGACGAAGCTCAGGGGAATGGCCGCGCGGTCCTCCACTGTACGGAGGAAGACTTGAGGTTGCGGCGCTGCCATGATTCGTAATTACATGTTTGGGGAGAAAATGGGCGGCGGCGGGCGAGCAGAGGGCGGGTGCTGGGCATGTGCCCTGACGGCAGGGTCGGGGTGCGCGCGTCGACATGCAATCGGCCCTGGCAGACACCACGCGCTCGACGGGCCGAGACCTTTCCGAGGGCTGTGGCTTCGTGCGGTGCGGGGTCCGCGGTAGTGCGTTGCTCGTGTGATTCCGTCCTCCGCCTGGAGTAAGCCTGCAGGAGAGCTTACCAACCCGTCTATACCTTACAACACACATGTACATATACATATACATCATACATACATATATCTATATATATATATATCTATATATATATATCCATCTTTATAGATATATATATATATATATGTATATGTTATATATATATATATGTTATCATACATATTTATATATATATATGCATATATGTATATATATATATATATATAATTATATAATATATATATATATATATAATATATATATATATCTTGTGTGTTGTTTGTGTGTGTGTGTGTGTGTGTTTGTGTGTGTGTGTTTGTGTGTGTGTATGCGTGTGTGTGTGTGTGTGTGTGTGTGTGTGTTGGTGGGGTTGTATGTGTGTTTATGTTTGTGTGTGTGTGTGTGTTGTGTATAATTATATATATGTATGAATGTATTTATCTCTCTCTATATACGACCTCATTTATAGATATATCATATGTATTATCTCTATATAATTTATCTATCTATCTAGCTGGTCCTGCCATCTTCTATATCTTTCTCTAATCTTATCTCTCTCTCTATCTATCTGTCTATGTCACACACACACAACACACACACACACATATATATATATATTTAGCTATATTTAATATATGTCTATTTTTTTTTGGGTATTTGTTTTTATAAAGAGAGAGGCCAAGGGAGCAGTGCAAGAAACAAGTCCGAGAGGGAAAGAGAGAGAGTGAACGAGAGAGAGCGAGAGGACGAGAAAGAGCGAGAGAGCGACAAGAGCAAACAATAAAAAGCAGAGAGCGAGAGAGCGAACGAGAGATAGCGAGAGCGAACAAGGAGAGCGAGAGAGCTAACGAGCGAGAGCGAGCGAGAGCGAACGAGAGAGAGCGAGCGCGCGCTGCCCGGCGGTAGGTCGTGAGTCGGTGGTGCCCCGCCCATCTTATGTCCTCTCTGCGGCCCCTATGGTCTGCCTCGACCCAGTGCTTCTGCCTCCTGGCCTCCTGCGCCTCTCGTCTCCTCTTTGTTCGCGGCGCTCCGTATTCCCCTCCTTCCGCAGTTGTCCTCGTGATTCTGACGTTGTGGCTCTTCTTTAGCTTTCGCCTTCATGTTTCCTGATTAAGTAGTTATCGTTTGGTAGTTTTTTCTCTTCTGTCTCTTTCTTATCTGTCCTCTGTCCGTCTGTCCTGTCTGTCTGTTTGTCTGTTTGTCTCTCTTTCTCTCGTCTCGTCTCTCTCTCTCGCTCTCTCCTCTGTCTCTCTTCTCTAATCTCTCTCTCTCTCTCTCTCCTCTCTCTCTCATCTCTCCTCTCTCTCATCTCTCTCTCTCTCTCTCTTCTCCCCCCCTTGTCCCTCTCCCTCTCCTCTCTCTCTTTCTGTCTCTCCTCTCTCTTCCTCAGTGTCTTTCCTCTCTCTCTCTCTCTCTCTCTATGCATCCCTCCTCGATCTCATCTCTTCTCTTTCTCTCTCTCTCTCTCTCCCTCTCCTCTCCCTCTCTCTCTCTCTCTCTCCCTCTCCCTCTCTCTCCTCTCTCTCTCTCTCTCTCTCTCTCTTCTCTCCTAATTCCTCTCTCTCTCTCTCTCTCTCTCTCATCTTCTCTCCTCCTCCTCTCATCTCTCTCTCTCTCTCTCTCTCTCCTCCCTCCTCCTCTCCTCCCTCCTCCCTCTCTCTCTCTCTGTCCCTCTCCCTCTCTCTCCTCTCTCTCTCTCTCTCTTCTCCTCTCTCTCTCTCTCTCTCTTCTCTCGTCTCTCTCTCTCTCTCTCTTGGCTATTTATTTGGTTGTGACTTTTTCTGTCATCTCACTTGCTTTGTTTATTAATCTGCTCTTTCATTTATCTTTTTTTATTTTGGTTCCCTTCTTATTTCTTCTCTGGTTCTGTTTCTTTGTTTCTTCATTTTGGCAAACAAGGAAGAAATTGAAAATTCAATTGATCTGATTTATTTTTCTAAATTGCAAAGGTTTCTTGAATTAACTTGACTTCTCTTAGTCAAGTTCCTTGCCAAGTATCGTTGTCAAATATCCCTTGTCCTTATTACGAAAATTAAATAGTTTGTTTCTATATGCGATAGAGATTTTTTATTTCTTTTATTTAATATATATATACTAATTTTTTTTTTTTTTTTTGAATGAGCAGATGACGCATCCATCCTACACGTCTCGCCTCTGATCTTAAAAAGTATTTCCCTTCGGCTCTATATAGATTTATTTCTCCCCCCCCCATTTTAAAATTAAAATCAAAATAACGTTCAGCAGCATCTCTGTCCGGATTCCGGAGTCTCCCCCCCCCTCGCCTCTCCGGATGTGTAAGGAAGCTGCTGAGATGGCTTAGTGGGATGCTGTTTGTGATCGCCCCTGAACCCTTTGCGGGAGGTGGTGCTCGCTGCCCTTGTATGGCTTGTCCTGGCGGGGTGGGAGGGGAAGAGGGGGGTAGGGGAGGGGAAGATGGAATAGGGAGTGGGGAGGGGTTTAGAGAAGGGGTGAGGGGAGAAGGGGGGGGAGGGGGGAGGGGGTAGGTGGAGGTGGTAGCGGAAGAGGGAGTAGGAGAGGGAGATAGGGAGATGGGGAGGAAGAGGTGGTGATGAGATGGGGGAAGGGAATGAAAGGGGAGGTGGTGGCGGAGGGCTACTAGGGTAGGCGGGGGAGAGCGGATCAATGGTCCCGCGGCGTACTCTTGCTTCCATGACCAAATTCCCTCGCGCTCCTGCCGTTTTGCTGGAAGGGGAGGTGAGAGAGGGGAGGAGAGAGGAGTGGGTGTACTCTGCCTTTCATGACCCGAGTTCGTAAGTTCCTCTCGCTCCTGCCTGTGTCGAGCGCCGCTCCTCCTCCCCCTCCTCTCCACTCCCTTCTTACCCTAGTCCTTCTCAAGGCGCTGTGTTGTGATCCGTCCCTCGATTGGCTTCCTCTCGCCGACGCAGCAGTCCGACGTCACTTGGGCTTCAGCGAAATCCTGTGAATTGCGATGACCCCCTTCCCCCGTCTCGTTTGTTTGTTTGTTTGTTTGTCTGCTGTGGTTGTGTGTTTGTTCATAAGATAAAATATGTTAAGTTGTTTTTTTTGGGTAAGGGAAGTTTATTATGTTTGCTGTTGAGTAGGTTGAACATTATGAGAATGATCGTGTAACCTGTAAAGACGTATTTGATGTGATTTTCCGATGGTGAAAGAACGGTATTTTAGAGTGATTTTCTACTGTGAGAATACCGTGATTATGATAATATGCATGCAAGTGGGGAAAAATCTTACCCTGACTATGGGTGGTATTAATTTTCGTAATTACAATGTTTCTTACAATGCATGGCAACTATATATTTGGTGCTTGAATAGTCTGACAATTTCATCACTTCTTGCAATTGTCTTCTTTAACTTTTCTTCCAACGTTCTCATCTTTCCGGCCCTCGAATCCCAGATTTCTTGCACCGTCCCTCTTTCTCTTTTATAACAATCCTGTTGCGAAAAAAAAGGGGGTTTTGTGTTTTCTTCCTTCCGTTGAATATAATGTTAATTTGGGTTTTGGGTGTGATAGGCTCATGCTCCATCAACTAGGGGCTTCTATTGGCTTATTTCAAAACTCCCTCTGTGTAAAAGGAATGGCCTGGTTACCGTCCTCGGGCATAGGGGTTTAAACCCGGGGCCAAAGGTTGCTCGAATGAACTTACCACTTGCCACCAGCACATCATGGGGTCCTGTAGTCTTTCCAACCCATGTTCGCAAGCGTGACCATTCGTGAAACAAGCCCCTGAGCCTTTTGGGGTCGTGGGTGCGCCCCGGGCCCTTTCGGATCATAAAAAACCCTTGCGTTTTGTGCCTTCGTGCCCTGTCCTTCGTCGTTCAGCGGGGCCCTCCTGTCCCCCCTCCCCCTTTTATCTTCATCTTCTTCTTCTTCTACTTCTCCATCTTTTCCTTTTCCCTTTTTCCTCTCCGCTCCTCCTCCTCCTCCCCTCCTCCCCCCCCACCTCCCCCTCCCCCTCCACCTCCCCTCCCCTCCACCCCACCTCACCTCCTCCCCTCCCCTCCTCCTCCTCCTCAACCTCCCCCCCTCCCCTCCCCTCCTCCTCTTCTCTTCCCCCCTCCTCTTCCTCCTCCTCGTCCTTCTTTTTCTACTTCTCCATCTCTTCCTCCCCCCCCACCCCCCCCTCCCCCTCCTCCTCCTCCCCCTCCCCCTCCACCTCCACCTCCCCCCTCCACCTCCACCTCCTCCCCCCCTCCCCCCTCCTCCTCCCCCTCCTCCTCCTCCTCCCCCTCTTTTTTCCTCCCCCCTCTTTCCTCCCTCCTCCCTCGCCCCTTCTTCTTCTACTTCCCCACTCTTCCTTTTTCCACCTCACCTCCTCCTCTCCCCCCCCTCCCCTCCCCTCCTCCTCCTCCTCCCTCCTCCCCTCCTCCCCCCTCCTCCCCCCCTCCCCTCCCCCTCCTCCTCCTCCTCCCCCCCCCCCCTCCTCCTCCCTGGCCTTCACAGGGGGTGGTCCGAGGGGGCGGGGGGTGGGGGGGGGGTTTTCTCATACATTTTTCTATTTCTTTTTCTCATTTTTTTTTTTTGGGTCGCCTGCGGTGTTTGTTCCCCGGGGTGGTGGGGTCCCTGTCGGATCGCCATCGCCCCCTCTTGGCTTTCTCCCTTGGGTCGAGGCCGAAGGTGTCGTCACTCGCAAGCACGAGAGGAATTTTTCGATAAAGTCTCGCCCCGAAAGGGAACTGATTGGCTCCTTTTTTTTTTTTCTGTCTTTCTTTCTCTTTCTCTCTCTCTCTCTTTCTTCCTCGTTTCTCTCCCCTCTCCCCTCTCCTCTTCTCTCCCCCTCTTTTCCCCCCCTCTCTCTCTCTCTCTCTTCCTCTTCTCTCTCTTCCTCTCTCCTCCCCTCTTTTCTCCCTCCCCCTCCCTCTCTCCCTCTCCCCCCTCTCTCTCCTCCCCTCCCTCCCTCCCCCTCCCCCCTCCCCTCCTCCTCCCCCTCCTTCCCTTCCCCCCTCCCCCCCTCCCCCCCAACTTTCGCCTCTCGTCGTCCCCGGCGGTTTTCATTCCCAATTCCCCCGTAACTCATTCATACTATAGGGCCCGAAAATCAATCAGCTTCGTCCGTCTTTTGGGTCAGGGGTTGTCCAGGGACGTGATCATTGCAATGGGGAGTTTCTGTGTTGAAAAGTGCCCGGGCCCACCCATGGTTTTTTGCGGCGGTCAATTGTTTTTCTGATTTTTTTTGAAAAAGGAGGGGGGGGGGAGGGAAAATAGAGGGGGGGAAGGAAGGGGAAAGGGAGGGAGGTGGGGGAAAAAAAGAGAGACAACAGACAACGGCGGCGGCGGCAGGCAGGCAGGCAGACGGCAGCAACGGCAGCAACGGGAACAGGCGACGACAGGCGCGAGGCCAAACAGGGCCACTCAACGTGGGGTTTATAAACCCTCTAAAGGTTTTACGATTTAAATTTTAAAACCTGACTCTCCCTCGGGTCCCGAAAACTAATTGGTTGAATAATTAGGTTCGGGAATTCCATGCCTTTCATCGATGTTCTCTTTGGGGCCGGAGGCTCCCCGCAGGGCGTCATTAGCTTTGGTTCTTTGCGCCCAGCGGGCAATTATTCCGATACAACAAACGACTCATGAGTAAACCAAAGAAGGGTCTGGGGACTGCATTTCTTTTTTCTTTTAAATCAAACTTCTTTCCTATTGTCAAAAACCTACACAAAACAACAACGCAAAAACTAAATACACTACTCTGCTGCTGTGCTGCTCCCCACTATCCCACTAACTACTACTACTACTACTACTCATCACTAAATACTCTACTACTACTACTACTGTACTACACTCTCTACTACTACTACTATACTACTACCTTTTTCCCCCTAAATACTACTCTACTATCTCTCAGCAAACGAGGACAAAGCAACACCCGTCACTTTTTTTTGGGCTTATTTCCTTTCTTTTGCTGTTATTATATTACAGAATGCACACACACCAAAACCCCACAACCACAACACACCACAAACCCCCACACACACAACCCCACACACACCACACAACACCACACACACCACCACACACACACACACACACACCACATTCACTCACACCTATTTAATCCATTTACTCTCCAAAATTTCACCGCCCGTACTTTCCCCCCAAAAAATTCACTGAGCAGAAACAAAAAACTTTAAAACCCCAAAAGGCGAGATCAGAACCTTTTTTTTTCATCATCATCACATCATCATCAAAATGATATAATGATGTACTTTAAAGCTGTCTTAGTATAGACGCTTCTTTTCCAGATTTCCTTACCAAAACAAAAAACACAAAAGCTTCTAATACTGGTTACTTTACGATACCAAGGGCGTTTGTCCTCGCCCCCCACGCCCCCCCCCCTCCTCCCGCCCCCTCCCCCCCCCCCACCCCCCTGCCCCCCGCCCACCCCCCACCCCGCCCAAACCGCTTCCCGCATTCGTTACTTTCCCCGCTCTCCGCCCCAGTTTTGGCCGTGATTGAACCGCTAAAAACGCCTCCCTCCATCTATGGCAAAAAAAAACCCGATGGTGCCATCTCTCATTTTTTCTCATTTCGATAATTTTCCACTTCATCTTTTTTCCACTTTTATCCTTTTCTGTTTTTTCTCACTTCAGAAATTCTCTCCTTTTCGCGTTTCCTCATTTCCAACTTCGCACATGTCTCCTTTTTTCTCATTTTTTTCATTCTCTCATTCGTCTCACTTTTCTCATTCGTTCATTTAATTTCATTTCTCTTACTTCCTTCCTTTCCCC
>NW_023658544.1:0-23760 GCF_015228065.2 Penaeus monodon | reverse complement strand
AAGTTCCATAATAATAAAAAAGTAAAAAAAAACTTCCAAAAAATAAAGCAGCAAATCTACGAAATATAGCCTTTTGAGAGTATACTCCAAAATGACGTTTTTTCGATTTCTTTGGCGATTTCAGCAATTATTAGGGTAATAATGATAATAATTACCAGAATTGTATTAATCATAACAATAATGATGATAAAAGTGAGAATAAAGAGAATTTTGATAAAATTTGAATATTATAAATTATTATTATTATTATTATTATTATTATATTATTATTTATTTTATTATTATTACTATTATCTTAATTATTAGTATTATTGCCAAAAATCTATTATAACTATAATAATAACAAAATAATAATAAGTATAAGTAATAATATAATAAATGCTAGTGGTTATAATATTGTTATTAGTATTATTATTGTTATTATTGTCATTATTATTATTTGTACTGGTAGTATAATTGCAAAAATAATTATTATAACAGTAATAATTGCAATAATAATGATAACAATTGCAATAATGATGATAATAATTGCAATTAATGATGATAATGATGATGATAATGATTGATAATGATATTATAGATAACGATAATAATGATGATAATCATGATAATGATGATGATAATAACAGGAATTGTGTCCATATATGATATAAAAAAGGTATAAGAAAAACATTCCCAAAAGTCGAAAAAGCGGCAAAATCTAGCGAAATATAGCCTTTTGAGAGTATACTCCAAAATGGTGTTTTTTCGATTTCTTTGGTGATTTCGGCAATTATTAGGGTAATAATGATAATAATTACCAGAATTGTATTAAATATAACAATAATGATGATAAAAGTGTGAATAAAGAGAATTTTGATAACATTAGAATATTATTAATATCATTATTATTATTATTATTATTATTATTATTATTATTATTATTATTATTATTATTATTACTATTATCTTAATTATTAGTATTATTGCCAAAAAATCTATTATAAATGTAATAATAACAAAAATAATATATAAGTATAAATATAATAATAATAAATGCTAGTTCGTTATAATATTGTTTTATTATTATTATTATTATTATCATTATTATTATTTGTACTGGTAGTATAATTGCAAAAATTAATTATTATAACAGTATTATTACAAAATAACGATACTAATTAAGATAATGGTATAAATAATTATTATAAAATCGTTATTATTGTTATCATTATTGTTGTTTACTATCATTATTGCCGTGGTTATTAGTATTATTGCAAAAATATATTACTATACACTCAATTAATTGCAATAATAATGATAATGAATGCAATAATGATGATAATAATTGCAATAATGATGATAAGTGTTGATGATAATGATGATAATGGATGATGATAACGATAATATGATGATAATCATGATAATTGATGATGATAATAACAGGAATTGTTTCCCATATATAATATAAAAAAGGTATAAGAAAAATTCCAAAAAGTCGAAAAAGCGGAAAAATCTATACTCTAAAATGACGTTTTTTCGAATTTCTTTGGTGATTTCGGCAAGTATTAGGGTAATAATGAGAATAATTCTCAAGGACAATTTGTAATTAATTTTCATTTAACATAAAAATGATGATTAAAAAAGGAGAATTAAGCAGAAATTTTGATAAAAAAAAACACATTTGAAAAATATATTAAAACATTATTATTTTTTTTATTATTAATTTATATTATATCATTATATGAATTATATTATTTTCAATATTTACTAATTATCTTAATTATAGTTATTATTGGGCCCTTAAAAAATCAAAAAATTATTTAACGTAATTAAAATAAACAATAATTAATAATTAAAGTATAAGTCTTAATAAAATAAATAATGCCGAGTGGTAATTAATATTGGTTTATTAAAGAATTATAATTGTTATTATTATTCAATTATTTATATTTGCTCTGGTAGGTATAAAATTGCAAAAAAAAATTTTGATATTATACAAGTTAAATAAATTACAGTTAAATAACGATACTTTAATTAAAAGATTAAAATGATATAAAAAATGAAATTATTATAAAAACGTTTATTATTGTATATTAATTGTTATTACTATCATTTATTGTTGGTGTTATTTTAGTTATATTGGCAAAAAATTATTATAACTATAAAACTCCAAAATAAATTGCCAATTTTAATAATGGATAAAAACAATTTGCAATTAAAACTGATTGATAATTTAATTGCCATAAGATCATCAAAAGATGTATGAAAGGGGGGGCAATCTTTGCAATCTGTGAGATGGAAAAATTCAGGCAGTCAACCAACCGGGACAGGCCTGAAAAAACAAAGCGTGAAGAGTGAAAAAACTGATTGGAGGAGGGTTGCAGACTCTGAAGGAGGGCGAGGTTTTCAGGGGGCCTTGAGGGAGGGAAAGTGGGAGGGGAAGTAAAGGGGGGCGGGGGGCGTCCACGAGGTAGTAAACGTTGTGCCAACGGCAGAGGAAGTCAGGGGACCGGGACGGGTTTCTGCAACAAAAAAACAAGATTGCCCCAGGGGAGGTTTCAAGATTTACTGGGGGTCTGCCTGGGGGGTCTGTGGCAGGAAAAAAAAAAACCCCCCTGGGCCTCGCAGCGTCGTGTCCGCAGGGCCAAGAGTTCCGCTGCAGGAAGGGGAGGGGGGAAACCCATCAGGGAAACCGTCTTGGTTATAGGTGGCGGCAAAAAAACCCCTCGGGAAAACCCCCCGGTCAAAACCCAGGGGGTTTCTCGTCTCCCTCCCTCCCACCCCCCTTTCCTCCCCCCCCAGGTGGCGTAGTCCCCCACGGGGCCAAGCGTTATCCAACCCCTTGCAAGCCCCCATCGGGCCTCCAGGGGGACATTTTTCTGTGGGAGACGTTTAAAAAGGGCCAGATTGGAGGGTGTCCGACGGGGAAAAAAAAGGGGTGGGCCTGGGAGGTATATGTTTGGGGCCCCCAATTTGGAAAAATGGCTGGCATCTTGCCCCAGTGGGGGCTTGGGGAGCAAGGAAAAGAAGGGGAAAGGGCCTGGGGCAAAAACTGGTTAAAACAGCGCTTAAAGGGGGGGGCCCCCGCTGGTGGGAAAGTGGTTGGGTGCCAATTCATGCCGGCATTTTCCCAAACCGGCCTCCTACCCACAGGGCCCGTGGGCAAGGGGCTTTTGAAACAAAAAACCGGCGTTTTCGGGGCCCACCACCACCAGGCATGAGGTATATCGAGCCCACTTGGGGAAAGAACGTGACTTGTGAGCGTGGGCGGGTAAGGGGGGGGGGGAACACGTCCCCAGCTTGGGCAGGATTGTGGGAGGGCGCTTGGTAAGGAGGTCGTACCCGCGGGGGCTTGGCGGAAAGGAAGGATTGATCCGTGGCCTGGGGGGGTGGCCAGTGATTTTTCTTTGTTTGGGACGCTGTTGACAGGGACCAGCAGCTGCAACAAATCTACGTTCAAAAAGCAGGGGTGACCACACCCTGAGGGGACCTGCAGTGTGGGCGCTGGGCGGAGGGCCTGGGAGTCGAGGCCTTTTCCCTGAAGGCAAACGAGTGGGGCCTAGGGGCCAAAAGGGGGGGATTGCTCAGCCCGGCCGTGGGACCTCCGGGCCGAAAGGGCTAAAGTGGGAGAAAAATAGCATGAGGGGGAAGGTTTGGAGGGCCCGAGACACAAATTTCAAGGCTTGTGTTTTGGGGGCTGGCGGAGGAGGTAGGGCCACAAGATGTTGGTCAGTGGTCCCAGAGGGAGCGGGAGAAACACCAACGTTCCTCTCAAAACCGGGGGGGGGAACGGATTCTGGGATGCCTTTCCCAAGCAGTTGCTGGCAACGGGGGGGGGGGACTGTGGTAGGTTTATGGTCCCCACCATCCCGAGTTTTTTGCATTGGGTCTCAGGGCTAAGGGGAAAGGGTACCGGGCGAAAAAAAACTCTGGAGGGAAGGGGGCCGCAAAAAAACCAAGCTGTTCTTTCGGTTTTTCCCGGGGGGCCCCCGAACTTGGGGTAAGCGGGCCCGTCGAACCAGCACGATGCAGGTGAAGGGTCAAAATAGATGGGAAAAAGCCATGCCGCCTTGGACAGGGGGGGACCACTGGGGCTGAGGAAAGGGGGGGGGGGGGGGGGGACCCTAGTTGCGGGTGGGGCCCTGATATGTTTGGTCACTATTTTTCGGGTACCTTCCAGGACCGCACCCACCAGGGGGGAGGGACTGTGTGTTGGGTTCACGAGGGGTGGCATTGTGTTTGGCAGGGCTTTCAAGGGGCCAGTGGAGGCCTTCGTATTTTGGCCGGTGGGCAGACCACGGTTTTGGGTGGCAGCGGCTTGCCGGTGTAATTGTTGGTCGTCTGGGACGGGAGGGCCCCCCAACTGTTTTGCTGGGGGCCCTTGACAACCTGGGGGAACGCCAAGACGTTTAAAGGGTGTTGTCGGGGGCTGGGGACGGGGGGGGGGGAAGGCTGGAGGGAGGGTGAAACGTTGAAGAAGGTGCCCATTTGCTTTCCAGAGGTGGCTGTGCAGGGAAGGTAGGGGTTTTCACAAGTGAAGCGGGTGGGGGGGGGATATGCACCCTTTTGCCCCCCAGGGGGGGAACCCAGAGTCTAGGAATCCGGTGTTCGGAACTGTCCAAGGAGGGTGATGGCGTGGAAGTTGAAGGGGCCTCGGTGGAGCCCCAACCAAAAAAAAAAAACCTGCAGGCGGCTGATGGGCGTTAAAGCTGTTGGGCGGAGGGGGCCTTGTTGGACCAGGGGGGAGGGGGGTTAGGGTTACCAGTGTGGTAGCGAAACCTTTCTCGATTTAAACGGCCCCAGAAAAGGTGCCAAGCTGGTACCCCCCAAAAAGATTGGGGGGGGGCCAACTTGGGAAGAATGGGAACATCCAGAAGAGGTAATTTTCGGGGGAGCAACGGGAGTTGGGTTGGTTTGTTGGGGGCCGTTGCTGGAACCTTCCTCGAAGGGGGGGGGGGGGGGACTTTGGGGCCATGGGGGGGCGGTTTTACCCACATGGGCCAGGACAGGCTACCTTCCGGGGGGCCCCATGGGAAAAAAAGGGGGAAAGATGGGACGGTTAGCCCAAAGTAGGGCGGCGATTGAGGGGTGACGTGGGCCAGGGCGCTGGGAACCGGAGATGAGGGACGAGCATGTTGGACGGTTGGTGAGGGCATGCAAAAAAAAAACCCCCAAGTGAACCTTCATGGTGGGGGGGAAACCATTTGAGCCAGGTTCTTGGGGGGAAGGGAGAATTAACCTTTTCTGGAGGGGTCCCCCCAAGGGGCCCAAATCTTACCGCTTGCCCAACACCGCAGAGTCCGGGGGGGGGACCCCCAGCTGAGAGCGGGAAAGAAAGGGCCGCGCTGGGATGAAAAGAATTTTTTTTGTGTTTCTGAGAAAACTGATTTTTTATTAAAAATTCTGTTAGGTTTTGTTTTCAGGTTTTAGGGGATATGTAAGGAGGGCAGGAAGGGTCGCTGCTTGATAGGGGTGATAGTGCTTTTACGCCAGGGTTCTTTGGTCTCTGTGGGCGAAAACCATGTGTTTAAACATGAAAAAAGGAATGGAACACATGGGCATTGTTGGTTTAACAAACATGAAAGGGGGGGGGGACTGGGCAAAACATTGGGACGGCAAAAAACCTTGGCTTGTGAAGCAGAGGGAGGCGGAGGAAAAAACAAAAAAAAGCCAGGGAGATGGTTGGAACGCGTTGGGTTGTTTTTTGCTCCTGTGAAAGAAAACCTCGTGTGTTTTTGGGCCCCTTGTGGACCCTGAATATAAACTTTGTATTGGCCCCTTGTTAATTAAAAAGCTGTATTCGTTTGGCAGGTGTGGCATGCTGGTTTTCCCCTGTATTGTGCCTATAAGGGGAAAAAAAGGTAAGGGTTAAATAAACTTGTGTAAATAAAGACCTAATGGGGGGATGTTTAATTTGTGTTACTTTCGTGGCCTTGCCTCGGCCACTTGGGCGTTTTTTTCCCCCGTTGGTGTTCTGGGGGGGGTGGGGGGACCGCTGTGGGGTGGTTCGGGGCCTCTTGGAAAACGCTGTTCAGTGGTTCAAGGGGACCCTGTATATTAAAAACAACCGCCGTCTGGGCCTTAAAGGCCTTACTTTTGTGGTGGGCAGAGGGAGAAAACCCGGGCCTCGGTCGGCGAAAAAAACAATAATTAATTTAATTGCTAGTGGTTGTTAATATTGGTTATTTTTAGTCTTCTTAGTTGTTTATTATTAATCTATTATTATTATTGTTTACTGGTGGTATAAATTGCAAAAAATTAAATTAATTTTATAAAAAAACAGTCATAATTACGTAATAACGATTACTTAATGAAAATATAATTTGGGGAATATGAAAATAAATATTATTTAAAAAAAAATTCGTAAATTATTGGTTATTATTATTGTGTTAAGTACTATCAATTAATTGGTTGTGGGTTATTAAGGTAATTATTGCAAAAAAAAAAAATATAATTTAACTATTAAATCCAAATAATGCAAGTTACTAATTGATAAACAATGGGCCAAATAATGATGATTCAATTTAATTGACAATAATGGAGTGGGATTTTAATATTTCCCATTACTTGATGATATATTGGATGATGATTAATGATGGGATGATGATAAATGATGATTGGATAAACGATTTTTAATAAATGGATGATTTTAATCATTGATTTAATGGATGGATTTGATAAGAAACAGGGGATGTTGTCCATAATAAAAATATAAAAAAAAAAAAGGGGAATACGAAATAACCTTCCCAAAAAAAGGTCGGGGGAACAAAAAAACAAGCGGCAAAAAAAAATTTCTCGCGACAAAAAAAAAAAAAATATTTTAAAACCTTTTTGGAGGCGTATACCTCCCCAAAAAATGGGACGTTTTTTCCAAATTTCTTTGGTGGGAATTTCGGCAACTTGATTAGGGGGGTAATAATGATAATTAAAATTTACCAGAATTGATTATCATAACAAATACATGATGACCCCAAAAGTGAGGGGGAATAAAGAGGAAATTTTTATAAAAACATTGGAACTTTATTATTAATCTATTTCTTATTTTATTATTATTATTATTCTTATTAATTATTTATTTATTATAATATTATTATTATTTTTATCTTTAAATCATTTATTTATCATTTTATTATTTTATTATTTACTATTATTTCTTAATTTATTAGTATATTGTAAAAATAATTAATGTTTGATAATAAAGATTTAAATTAATTAATCAATATTAATTTAAGTTTAATAAGTTAAACAAATAATAAAATAATTAAATAATACTTTAATAAAATAATAATTATATTAATTAAAAGATTCAAAAAATGTTATAAAAAAAAAAAAATCTCTTTATTCTCACTTTTGTCATTCATTAATTGTTATTGATTAATTACAATTCTGAGTATATGGATATTATGTTACATAATTTAATTCCCGAAAAAATTCACCAAAAGAAAAAATTGGGAAAAAAAAAAAAACAAAAAAAAAAAAAATAAAAAAAAACGTCATTTGGAGGGGAGAATTAACTTCTCAAAAAAAGGGGGTTATATTTTCCGCACGATTTTTGCCCGCTTTTTTTCGGGGGGGACTTTGAATGGATTTTCTATTTCTTCTTTTTTTTAATATTATAATCTGGGACCCCAACAATTCCTGTTCTTTATCATATCATTATCATTGATTATCATTTCTCAGTATCGTTTCATCAGCCATTCCATTAAAGTTACAAATTTTTTTCATTTTCATTCATTATTCAATTTAATGTCATTATTCATTTCATTATTGCAAAATTATTATCAATATTATTTGCAATTTATATTCATCATTAATTGTCAATTGTTATTCATTATTCTTGGGCAATTATTGGGGGAGTATAGTTACAATATAAATTTGTGCAAATAATAACTACTAAAAAAAAAACCACAGAACAATTAAAAAATGATAGTAATAAACAAATTTAATAAAATAAAAAACCAATAAATAAAAACGGATTTTATTAATAAATTATTTTAAAATCCATTATTCTTAATTAGTTTATTCGTTATTAACTGTTAAAATTTAATTAATGTTTATAATAATATTTTTGCAAAATTATTATACCCGTTTACAATAATAATCATGATATAATAAACCAATTAATTTTTGTAAATACTAATAAAAAAAAAACAATAATTTACAAAACCATAGCATTATTTTATTTTATTGTTTTTTTCCGCCGGGGGACACGAGGGCGGGTACTCTCTGCCCACAAAAACAGAAAGTGAGGCTAGGGGCAAGTGGGACGGGGCGTGTTATTATTTAAACAGGGGTCGTGAACAAATACAACTTGAACAGGCTCCAAATAGGCCAACCGGAAAAAAAACCACACGCGTCCCAGAAACAACAAAAAAAAACACCACGAAGGGGGAAAACAACAAAACGCCAAAACGTTTGGGCGAGGGGGACCCAGGGCCGAAGGTAAAACACCAAATTAAACAGTCATTTCCTTTATTTACAACAAAAGTTGTATTTTACGTTTACAACACACTTTTTCTATAGGGCCACAAATAACCCAGGGGGAAAAAAAAACCAAGCACTCCCACACTGCCCCACCCGATAACAGCTTTATAAAATACACAGGGGGGCAATACAAAGGTGTATAATTCAGGTTTCCAAAACAAAGGGCACAACACGGAGGGTCTTCAAAACAGGGAGCAGCACCCCCAAACCCGGCGTCTCTCTTGGGCTTTGTTCTTCCCGCTCCGGCTCCACAGGGGGCCAGTTGGAGGTTTTTCATGTTGCCCCAAGTTTCCCTTTTCCCATTGTTTAAAAAACAACTTTTGGCCCGGTTCCCATTCCTTTTTTCATTGTAAACCACAACTGTTCGGCACAGGAGGGGGGAACAAAAGGACCCCAACTGGGCTTTTTAAGCCCACTATCCCCCCCTATCAAGGCAGACGGGGAACCCCGTCTGTCTGACATATCTTAAAAAAAACCTGAAACCAAAAAAAAAAAACTACAAGGGGGAAAAAAAATTTAAAAATTAAAAAAATTCAGTTTTCTCAGGAAAAAACAACAAAAAAATCTTTTTAAAACACAAGCGCGGGGTTTTCTTTCGGCTTTCTCGTGGGGTTCCGCTTCTCGGGAGGGTGTTTGGGGCAGGCCGGTTCGATTGGCAAGTTGGGGGCCCCCCAGAGGGTATCTCCTGCCCAAAAGGTGGGGAACCTGGGGTTCAATGGTACATTGGAAGGTCTGTTGCAATTTCCGCCCTCACCGGTCCAAATGCCTTCGTCTCAATCTTCGGTTCCAGCGTTTTCTGGGGGAAAAGGTCCTTTCAATCGACGCTACTGGGGCTAAACGGTTCATTTTCTTATTTCACCATGGCCCCAGGGGGGAGGTAGGCTTCCTGGCCAAATTGGTAAACGGCCATGGGGCCAATTCCTCGCGGAAAGTCAGGGGGCAACGTGCCCCCCACCCACCCAAAACCAAAACAAAAAATTCCTTTTGCTTCCCCGGATGACTCTTTTTTGGATGTTTTCCCCACTTCTCCCCACAAAGTGGCCCAGCTGTGTACAAAACAGGGGTGCTGGGGCAATTACACTTTCTGGGGGCCTTTATCGGAGGAAAGGTTAAAAGCTACCAAAAAAACCCCCCCACTGTAACTCACCCCTTTCCTGGGTCCAACAAAGGGGGGCTTCGCCCAACAGTTAACCGCCATCCAAATCCAAGCTTTTGCCGGTTTTTTTGGTTGGGCTCCCCACGAGGGGCCCTTACTCCAACGAACACGATTGGACAAGGGTTTTCGAAGGGACCAACGGATTCTAGGGGGGGAACTCGTTCATGGGGGGGCAAAAAGGTTGTGCAAGGGTCCTGGGCCTTCAAGCTGTACCAAAAAAAAACTCCCTTCTGGGGCACCAAAGGCAAAAACCTTCTGGAGCCAAAGGGGCAACCTCTTCCCCACCGTGCCACCCTCCCCAGCTTTCGTTTCCCAAGGGTACCGGGGACCCACACCCGCCTTTTTTACCTTTCTGGCGTAAGGTAGGGTCAAAGGGGGGCCCAGCCAAAACACAAAAAAAAACCCAGTGCTTCGGTCCAGCGTCGGACCCCACATAACACCCGGGCCAGGCCGCTGCACCCGTTTTGCGGCCCACGCCCCAAAGAAGCTCACTTGTCCCCTTTTGACAGCTGCACCCACATTTGCCCCGTGGGGGGGAACCACCCACACAGGTCTTCTGTGGTTTTTTGCGTTGGGTGAAGTCGCATAAGTGGGCCAAACAATTCAGTGCCCGCACTAGGGTCTTTTTCTTTTCAAGGGCCCCCCCAGTGGTCCAACTGTGCTTCAGGGGGCGGGGCCCCATTGGCTTCCCCACTATTGAAAGCCCCTTTCAAACCTTGGCAAAATTTGTGGGCTGGTTCGGGGGGAACGGCCAAGTCTTACCAAGTTCGGGCCGGGGAAAACCGGACAGACAGCTGGGGGTTTCGGGGCCCCTTCTCCAGAGGTTTGTTCGGCCTGGTACCACTCCTTAAGACTTAGGGGGGGAACAGCCCCCCCTCAGATGGTGGAAAACCATTTACCTTAACCCCCCACAGGGGTTTCCTTGCAGGCCCCCCAACTTGCTGGGGAAAAGGGGGCAAATTAGAATCCGTTTCCGGTTGAGAAGGGGGGACCGTTGTTTCTCCGCTCCCTTCTGCCCCCCAACTGGACTACATTGTTTTGCCCTTAACCTCCTCCAGCCAGGCCCCAAAAACACAAAAAGCCTTGGTGAAAAAAAAAGTTTCGGGGGGGCTCCAACTTCCTCAATGGCTATTTTCCTCCACTTTAGGCTTCCGGGCCCCCGGGGAGGTCACGGGGGCGGGGGTGAGCAAGCTTGGCCCTAGGGGGGCCCACTCGTTTGCCTTTTTTTCAGGAAGTGCCTCGAAAACTCCAAAGGGGGACTCGCCCCGGCGGCCACCTTGCAGTGTGTTTCCCCTCAGGGTTGTGGGCTGCTTGGGACGTAGGGATTTTTGCCAGTGCTTTGATGGTCCTGTTTAAAAAAAAAAAGCGTTTCAACCAAAGAAAAAAATACGGGGCAGGGGGTGGGCCCCCGCTATTATCCTCCTTTCCGGCAAAAAAAGGGCCGGCAGGGTACGACCCTTTTCCATCTACCAAGGCGCCCTGTTCCACAATCCTTGAGGCCCCAAAGCGGGGGGGGACAGTTGGTACTCGCCACGGCTTCAACAAAAGGTTTCCGGCTCTTTCAAGGGGGTTGGGGTTCGGATATTTAACTCCCAAAAGGCCCTGGTGGTGGTGCCCGGAAAAAAACGGGCGTTTTCAAAGCCCTCTGGCCCCCAACGCTTGGTGTTTAAGAGGGGGGGCTGGGGTGGGGGATTTTTGCCGGCAGGTGGATGCCAAAACCAACTTCCAAGCGCGGGGCCCCTTAAAAGCCGCCTGTTTACCCAGTTTTTTGCAGGGGCTTTTTTTTTTTTTTTTTTTTTTCTTTCCATGGGGGGGCTCCAAAAAGGGCCCGAGGCATGATTTTTGCCAGCATTTCCAAAATTGGGGGCAAAAAAACATAATTGCCTCCCCAAGGGCCCACCTTTCCCGTCAGTTTTTACTAAAAGCTGGCTTACGTCTCACAGGGAAAAGTTTCTGGAGGGCCCGAGTGGGGGCGCGGTGGGGAGGGAAAAACGCAGGTTGCGTGAACTTAAAAAAAAAAGCACATGGGGGGGGGAGGGGAAGGGGGGGTGAAGGGGGGGAGGGGCAAAAACAAACGAGGGGGGGGGGTACGGGGTTGAACCGGGTCCGAGTTGGGCCCGCCCACCTATATTCCAAAGGGGGGAAAGCGGTTCCGATGAGTCCCCATCCTTCTGGGCAGCGGGGGGGGGGGAAACCACTGGCTGCGGGGACCACGGGACCGCTTGCGAGGGCCCCCAGGGGGGGTTTACTGCCACCAGGGGAACCCCAGGGCAGGGGGGACCCAGTTAGAAAAATCTTGGAACCCACTCTTGGCCCTCTGTGGCCAGGAAACCCCTCGGTTTCGCCTTCTCTGTTGTGGGCACAACTTACTTACTCGTGAACGCCCCGCTTTTCCCTTCTTTTCATTCCCTCCATTTTCAGGGCCTGAAAAAAAAACCTCGCCCTTAAGGGGGAGGTATGCAACCCCCTTCAAATCAGTTTACCCTTTTCTTTCAACGCTGTTTTGCAGGCCTTGTCGGGTTTGTTACTTTGCTGAGGTTTTCCATCTTTTCCAACCCAGATGCAAGGGAATTGCTCATTCAATCATTATGATTTAATATTGCAGAAACATGTATTATCATCCACTTATTGGCAAAAATTGTTATCAATAGTCTTTTGCAATTATTGGAAGTTTAATAGATGTTTATTTATGTTTGGCCAAAAAGGAAAATACGTTTTAATAACCAACAAAAAAAAACAATAATTGATTTTTAGTAATTTACTAATAAATAATAAAACCAATAATACGATTTTTATAATTAAATATTTTTATAAATTCATTATCTAACAACATTTTTAGTATTTCGTTATTACTGTAAATTATTTACTGTTTATTAAAATTCAATCAATTTTTTGCAATTAGACTACCAGAAAAACAAAAAAATAAAATAATAATGATAATAATAACAATTAATTAATCTTTAACTAAATAAAAAAACAAATAAACTTAAAAAACACTTAGCATTATTTATTAATGATAATTTATTACTTCTTTATTATTATTGTTGGATTATTAAGTTTTATAATTGCTTTTTAGGGCAAATTAATTACTTTTATAATTTAAGAGATTTCATAAGTTAAATTAAATAATTTAAATTAAATTTTACTCATAATAATAAATCAATAATTTAAAAAAATAATAAATAATTAAATAATAATGTTTAAACTTAATTATTCAAAACTTATTCAAAAAAATTTCGCTTTATCTCACATTTTATTTCTCATTATGTTTTTATGATAATTAACAAATTCTGAGGAAAATTATTTTTTTCATTTATTACCATAAATAATTTGCCGAAAAATCACCCAAAGAAAAATTCGAAAAAAAAAAAAAAACGTCATTTTAAGATATAGATTTTTCCGCCTTTTTCGGGGGGGACTTTTGGGATGGGTTTTTTTTTCTATACCTGTTTTTTAATAATTTAATATATGGAAAACAAAAAAAAAAACCCAATGTCCTGTTATTATGCATCATTCACTTTATCATGATGGATCCATAATTATTATTCGTAAATTCCATCATTCATTATCATTCATTATCATCAACATCTAATAAATCATTATTTTGCAATTAAAATATCAATTTTTTTCCATATTTGGCAATTTTTCTTTATCCATTATTATTGGCAAATTAATGGGGGGGGGGAGTTATTTTTAGTTATATTAATTTTTTTGCAATAATTACTTAATAACCCCCACGGCAAATTAATTGGATAGGAAATAAAACAATTTAAATGAATAAACAAACAAATTAATAAAAAAAAAAACAGGATTTATAATACAATAATTTATTACCATTTATCTTAAAACATTTTAGTATCCGTTAATTACTGTAAAATTATTTACTGGTATTAACTAATTATTTTTGCAAATTATTACGACCCCAGTTTACCAAACTAATAAATACGTTAATAATAACAATAATAAAATATTCAACAAACAATAATTTTTAATTTAAAACAAACTAGCATTTATATTATTATAAACTATAACTTAAAATTATTTTAATATTGGTTTATTTATTGACAGGTTTTCCAGTAAAAGTGGGATTTTTTTTTGGCAAATAAAATACTAATAATAAAAAGGATAAATAGTAATAATTTAATAATGTAATTAATTTAAATAATAATTCAATAATGATTTTTTAATAATAATTAAATTTATTAATTAAAATACTTTCACAAAATAAAAATTTAAAATTAATAATAATAAAACAAAAAAACAATAAATAATTAAAAATAATTAATAATAAAATTAATTAAATAAAAAAACAAATTAAAATAATAATTTTAATAATATTTCAAATGGTTCTCAAACATTGTTCTTATTCTTCACACTTTTTATCAATTCATTATGTTATTGAATTAATTACAATTTTCGGGTAAAAAATTATTATCCATTCCATTTTACCTTTAAAAAGAAAATTTACCGAAATCACAAAAAGGGGGAAATCGGAAAAAAAAAAACAACGTCATTTTTGGGAGTTAAATTCTCAAAAAAAAGGGCTATTATTTCGCTTTTAGATTTTGGCCACTTTTTTTTTCGGGACTTTTGGGAATGTTTTTCTTTATTTACCCATTTTTTAAATTATTATAATGGGGGGGACAAAACAAATTCTGTTTATTTATCATTTTCAAATCATTATCATTGGATTATCATCATGTAATTATTCGTTATAAATCATTCATTATAAATGAATTATTCAATCCCATCATATCATCCTTATTTTCAAAATTATTTATCAACATTTTGCAATTTGTTATCCTTATTTATTGGGCAAATTTAATTGGGGAGTTAATCGTATATATTTTTGCACAATAATTTACTTAATTAAGCACAAACACAATAAAATGGATAGGTAATAAAAAACATAAATTAATAAAACAATAATAACCGACTTTTAATAATAGTTATTAAATTTCAATTTAGCTTAATTTTAGGTTATCGTAATTTCGTAAAAAATTTACTGGTAGAATAAATTATTTTTTTTGGCCAAATTATACTACCAAGTACAAATTAATAATAAAATGATTAAATAATAAAATTTAATCAATTTTCAATTAATAACCAACTATTTCAATTCGGCTAGGGCATTAGTATAATATATTTACCCCCACTTATTATTATTTAATTTGTTTAATTATTACCATTATTAATAAGATTTTTGGGGCCAAAAATTTTTTTACTAAATAAAAATTTAAGATAATTTTAGTAATTAAAATAATGTAAATAAATTAAGAAATCAATAATCATTTTAAATTAAATTTTCTTTTTAATACATAAAATTTTTAATAATCACTTAAATTTAATCTAATTAATTACTTTAATTAATAATACCATGAAATTAATTTAAAAATAATTCTTAATGGTAAATCCAAAAAATTCTCTTTTTAATTTCACACTTTTTCATTTTCCCTTAATTTGTTATATTTAATTACAATTTGGTTAAAAATTATTTATCATTATTACCCTTGAGAAAATTGCAGGGGGAAAATTTCACCAAAAAAAAAGAAAATCGGAAAAAAAAAAAAAAACAACACATTTGGGGAGTATTACCTCTCAAAAAAAAGGCCTATTTATTTTTTTCCGCTAGATTTTTGCGGGCTTTTCGAACTTTTGGGGAATGTTTTTCTTATACCCTTTTTTATATCATATATTGGGGGGGGTACCAACCATTCTCGTTATTATTCATCATTCAATTATCATTGGAATTATCATGCCATTAATTTTAAATTCGTTATTTTTCATAAATCATTATCATCATTATCATCATTGTCATTAACCGCATCCATTATTCTAAATTAATTATCATGTTTCATTATCGCAAATTGTTAATTTCATATTATTGCAAAAAAAAAATTATTGGGGAGTTCATATTTATATATTTTTGCAAAATAAAATCCTCTAATAACCACAAAACAAAATTTTTATGGATCTTAAACTACCAACACTAATAATAAAACAAAAAAAATAAACGATTTTATCTTAAATTATTTTATATCATTTAATCTTAATTAATCATCGTTATTACTTTGTAAAAAAGATTTAATGTATACTAATTTATTTTGGATTATACTTACCAGGTAACAAAATAATGTAAAATGAAAATGACAATTTAATTAAACAAAAAACAAAATAATTAATTTACTTAATAAAAACCAACATTATTATAAACCAACTTAGCCATTTTATTAAATTATTATACTATACTATTATGTAATTTTGGTTTTATTTATTATAGTATAAAATAGATTTTTTGGGGGCAATAAATTACTAAGAAATTAAGGATTAATTTAGTAAATATAATAATAAATTTTAAAATAATAATTTAATAACTAATTAAATAATAATAATTATTAATTAACTAAAATATAATTTAAGAATAAAATTAATGATAATAAATAATTAATAATTATTAATTAATTATTCCAAAAAATTTTAAATCAAAAAAAAAATTCTTCTTTTAATTCTCACTTTTATCATCCTTATTGTTTATTGAACTAAATACAATTCTTGGTAAAATTATTATTCTATTTTAACCCTAAATAATGCTTGAAATTCGGCCAAAGAAATCGGGAAAAAAAAAACAAAAAAAAAAAAAAAACGTCCATTTTGGGGGAGTATTTAATCTCAAAAGGGATATATTGCGCTAAGGGATTTGCTTTTGCTTTTCGACCTTTTTGGGGGGAAAATGTTTTTCTTATACCTTTTTTATTATTTATTATAATTGGGGGGAACCCACCAAAATTCCTTGGTATTACTCAAATCATCATTAATCTTGGATTTAATTCATTCATTTATTACTGGTTATTCATTTTCCATTTCCCAGTCTTCTTTCATTTATCATTTTCATTATTTTCATCCATTTAATTATCATTTCTTATTGGCAAATGTATTATCATCCCATTATTTTGCCAAGTGGTAAGTTCAGCAGTATTGGGCCCCAAATATTGGGGGAGTTATTTTAGTATCTATTTTTTGGCAAATTTACTACTAATAAAACCCAACAACCAATAATGAAGTTTAATAAAACCATTAATAATAACAATAAAATAACACGATTTTCTAATAAAAATTTTTTTATATCATTATCCTTAATTAGTATCCGTTTAATTAACTGTAATCTATTTTACTGTTATAATAAAATTTATTTTTTTGCAAATTATACTAACCAGTTACAAAATTAAAAAATAATGATAAATAATAAACAATAAATAATACTTAATAAAACAAAATAGTATAACCACTTTAGGCATTATTTTATTATACTTATATTTATTAAATTATTGTTATTTCTTAAACCCAGGTTATTAAATACGAATTTTTTTGGGCCAAAAAAATTTCTACTAATAAAAAATTTAAAGGATAAACAAATAGTAATAATAATAAAAAATAATAAATTAATAATTTTAAAAAATAAAATTAATTAATTATTCAATTTATAATAAGTAAATTAAAAAAAATAAATCATAATAATAAATAATAAATAATAACTTCATTCATTTAATGATTATTAATCCTCCCCCCATGTTCTCAAAAAAAATTCTCTTATTTCTCACCTTTTATTCCTTTTTCATTATTGTTTGATAATTACCAAATTCTGGTAATTTGTCATTTATTAAACCCTAAATGTAATTTGGGGCCGAAAAATCATCAAAAAGAAAATTCGATAAAAAAAAAAAACGTTTTCAATTTTGGGAGATACTCTCAAAAGGGGCTATATTTTCGCTAGGAGTTTGCCGCTGTTTTTCGGGGGAACATTTTTTGGGGGGAATGTTTTTTTTCTTAATACCCTTTTTTTTTATATTAAATATTATTGGGACACAAATTCCGGTTATTACTTTCCATCATCATTGTTTCGCGGGTGCGTGGGACCCAGTTAGACTTCATGTTGTTTCTGGGTTTTGAAGTTTCGGGGCTCAACCGAGGACATTATAGATTTAATATGTTGGGAAAAGTTCGTTCGGCAGTGAAAAAAACAGATGTAAGATCCCCAGGGCCTTACGGGGGGCCCACGCTGCCACACAGATTAGTTAGTCTGGGAACTCGTTTGTTGGTTTGTGTGTAAGGGGGGTGTGAATGTTTGTATTTTGAAAAAGGAAAGGTGGGAAGGGGGGGGAAAAAGTACCAGGATTTGGTATTTGTGCTGAAAATGTTGGAGGTGTAAAGTGTGTAAATTGAAAAAAAAAGGGAGATAGCGTTTTAGGGGCCGGGAGGGGGCGGTTCTTGCGTTGGGGGGGACGTGGTTTTGGGAAGAAAAAAGCCCAAAGATTTTCATAAAAATTTTTTTTTTCATTTTCCTCTCCCTTTTCAGGTTTTGGACGGGCATTCACCTGCTGGGAAACGTGGGAAACAAAAAAAACCCAGTTAATAGCAAAGGGTTATGGGCTGGTCTAGAATATCAGCTTAAAATGGTTTACTTTCCCGATTCATTTTTCTAAGGGCCTTTCCTTACAGGGCCTTCCAGGGGTTGCGAGATAGGAAGGTAAAACCAGGGCAAATGTGATGTTAAGGAGGGACCCCCGAGCCCCCAAGGAAAAAAGGGTGTTTCGTAGCATTCAAGGGCCATAGGTAGGAACCAGGAACTTAAAATTTTTGAAATTTTTAAATCCCTTTTCTTATAAAATTATCATTTTTTAATTATAATTTTAAACAACACTTTAAAAAATTTGCAATAATATCAAAAAAAAAAATTATAAAATAATACAAACTGATTAAACATTAAAAAAAAATTTACATATTTTTACTTTTTCCCTTGTATTGAAATTATTACAGATTAAATTTTTCTTTCAATCAACTACTAATACTACTAATAATATAATAATGATAATAAATAACAATATTATATTACTTTTCACATCTTTTCATTCTATTATTATTATTTTTTATTTCCAGTTATGATGTTTTTTATGTAATACTAAAAATAAAAAAATAATCTGATAAAGTAATTTAAAAAAAAATAATGAAATATATGATTATAAAATATAAAAAAAATAATATAGTAATAACAATAAAAAAAATAATATGATAATGATAATAATAATAAAAAATAATAATAGAAATATTTTATCATTATCATTATGCTTATTCTTTTTAAAATTTGTCATTATAAAGCATTTAAAAAAAAATCCCCTTAATTTCATAATCATTGTTGGTATGTATTTTTTAAAAATCTTTAGTCTAAAAAATCATGAAAATCTGATATCAATCAAAAAAGGGTTTTTTGGCAAAAGACCCTAAAAACGCTATTTTTCGAAAAATTTTACCATTTTTTCGATTTTTGGGAAATTTTTTCTTTTTCCTTTTTTTTATAATGCACCTCTTATTTTGTTCCTCTCTTCTTCATCAAAAATTTTTCCTTTATTTAACCCCTTTCATATTATATTAATTGCAAACATTGCAATTATTTGGTGATTTGCTTTATTTTTTTAATCATTGCCGCCTATGTAGATTTTTTGCAATTATCTCATAACAATAAAATTAAATAATAATAAAATTAATGGATAGGGTTTAACAAAAAAACCGATATTAAATTTTTTGTCCATATTTTTTACTTTTTTTCGTTATTATTGTAATTTTACGATAATTTTTTTAAATGAATCTGTATCTAATAATATAACGTGATAAAAATATAATAAAAATTTATAATTACTACTAATTATCTTATCATTATTTTGTTATTTTCCAGTTTTAAATATATTTTTTTGGGAGAAAACTAACAAAAAGTAATAAATTGATAATAATAACAAAATTATTTTTATTATTATTATATTAAATTAATATATTATTAAATTTTTTTTTTTATCATTTTATTATTATTTTTATTATTTTTTATTATTATTATCATTATATTTTTACATTTTTTTTATCATTATTTTTATTATTATTTTTATTTCGTTTTATATTTTTACTCTATTGTTGTTATTTTTATTTTCATCATTATTGCAATTTTTTCTCATTATTATCAAAAATTTTCATTATAAAGGAATTTAACAAAATTCTCATGATTTATAACGGGGTTTATTATTTAAATTTTTGATAAAAAATTACAAAAACTATTAAAAACGAAAAATGGGATTTTGCCTTTTTTTTCTGAAAAGGCTGGTTTTTACAAACTTTTTCCACCCTTTGACTTTGGGATTTTTTTTTTGCTTTTTTTTTAATAAAGGCACTATTTTTGTTTTTGTCTCATTATTTTATCTTATTACATTATTTTTATCATCATCAACATTATTTTTCCTCTTTTTGCAAATTTTCAAATTTTATCTAATTTTTTGTAAACATTACCGTCATATTAATTTTTTTGGGAATTTACTCATAAAAACACAAATTTTAAAAAAAAAACGATTCACAATAAAAATACCCTAAAAAAAATATTATACTTTATTATATTTTCTTTTTTTCATTATTATTGATATCATTTTAAAAAGTAAAATTTTCTTTTGAATTAGCTACTCTACTAAAATTTAAAGATGATAAGATATGATGGGAAAAATAACAAATTATAACTATTGATTATTTTTTTTTATTATCATTATTTTGTTATTATCCGTTATAATATAATTTTTTTTTTTTTTTTTAGATTTTAGCAATAAATTAATAACGTTTTCTAATATTAAAAAAATATATAATTATGTAAAAAAAAAAATAATAAAATAAAATTATAATATCAAAATAAAATAAAAATAAATATCTTATTTTTTATTTTTGTTGTTGTTGTCATTAAAATTTTTTATTACATTATTTTTTATTTCCTTATTTGTATTATTTTATTATTATATTCATTATTTTATTTTTTATTTATTTTTATCTTATTATTATTATTATTGTTGATTTTTTTTTATTATTTTTATTTTTATTATTTTAAATTTATTTTATTATTTTTTATTAATATTATTTCATTATTATTGCTAATTTTTCTCATTTTTTTATTCTATTATTGTTATTATTTTTATAATTATTATTGCAATTCCTCGCTTTATTATCAAAATTATCATTATAATGCAATTTAAAAAATTCTCATACCTGTCATATAATAAATGTTCGTAGTTTTCATTATTACTCTAATAATTACAAAAATTTATGTTTGAATAAAAAAAGGCATTATGCCGTATACTCTGATAAGTTATATTTCGGAGAAAAGAAAAAAATGTAAAAAAAAGGAAAGAAAAGAAAAAAAAAAATCCAAAAGTTATGTTATATTTGAAGAAATATAACATTAACAAAATATATATATTTTTTTGAAATTTATATTCATAATACTACACTTATAATAATAATAACACTAATAAATAATGAAAACAATATAATAATTATATAAATAATAACCACATCATAATCTTATCATTATCATCACTTTTAATTTTTATCGTTATTATTGCCATTATTACGGATTTTAAATAATATATTTTCAACTATAAATACTACAACTAATTTAAAAATAATGAAAATAATATAATAGTGACAGTAAATAACAAAATATAATACTATTATTGATTATCAAATTGTGGTTTATATCATTTTTAAATTTTTATTATCGCATTTATATATATTATATAATATATAATATATATATATATATATATATTTTATAATATATATATATATATAATAATCTAAAATATAAAAATATATATATTATATATAAATAAAATAATTATATATATATATATTATATTATACATATTATATTAATATATATATAATCATATAAAAATAATATATATATATATATTTTATTATAAAATATTATATATAAAATATATATATATTTTTTTTTTTTTTTTTTTTTTTTTTTTTTTTTTTTTTTTAGAAATACTAAAAAATGTGTAATAATATATATAATGATAACAACAACAACAACAACAACAATAAAAATAATAAAAATAATAATAATAATATAATGAAAATAATAACAATAATAAAATCATCATCATCATCATCACATCATCTCATCATCATCTTTCCCTCTCATCATCCATCACATCATCTAAATCATCATATAATAAATTAATAATAAATAATAATAATAATAATAATAAATATAATAATGATAATAAAAAAAATGAAAATTAATTATAATAATAAATAATAATAATAAAATAAAATAATAATAAAAAAAATGATAATATTTTATATTTTTATTATTACTATCATTATTAAAATTTATATTTTTTATTTTATTATTATTGTGGGGGGCGTAACCCGTAAAATTCACTATTTCTGGGGGGGTTCGGCTAAACGAGAATATAGATTTAATTTGGGAAAAAGATTCGTCTGCAGGAAACGAGAAATTCCGGCCACGGAAAACCCCCCACCACCCGTTGTGGTTGGGGAACCGTGTGGTTTTGTGTATGGGGGGGGAATGTTGTATAAAAGAAGGGGGGAAGGAAAGTACGGATGTTGGCTGTTTTGGGTGTGAAATGTGATTGTGAAAAGGAGATAGCGTGGCCGAGCGTCTGCTGGAGGGGTTTTTGGAAGAGAATGCAAGATCAAAAAAATTTTTCCTTTTCCCCTTTCTTTTTGAGCTCCCCCGCTGGAAGGGGGAAACCCCGGTATGAAAATTTAGGGTTTTTCTGAGATCATTTAAATACTCCATTCATCAGCCTTTTACAGCCTTTCAGGGGTTGCAAAAAAGGATAGAGTAACCAGCAATGTGTGTTAAGGGAAAACCCGAGTCCAAAAATTTTAAAAGATTCAGCCGTCTAAACCAGAATTAAATTTATACTTGTTTATTTGACGGGACCGGTAAAAGCTCACAATGTTGATTTTATTTTTTAAGCAAACCCACTCTTAGGGGGGTCACAGGAAAATATTTTCACGGAAATTTATAGGCTACATCCCAATTTGATCACAGGGGGGGTGATGCACTTGGAAACCACCCCAATATCCAAAAAATGATTTAGTATTTTCCCCTTAAGTTGGCTCCCAACTTGAGTGAAAATACCTAAGTGTTAGCATAAACCTGCCAACCCTAGTATAATATTAATCCCCAAACCCCAAAAAGGGAGATTAATTTAAAAAAAAAAAAAAAAAAAAGGGTGAAAAACCTTTGCATAAAACATTGTGTAAACAACAAAAAAATTTTTAGAAATTAATGTAAAAAAAATTTTAGCGTTGGGGGCCAAATAAAAGAAAATACCCCAAAAGGGACCAAAAGTTCACAAGCCCGACCCCCCAAGGGCGGGGAGGTTTTCGACAACAAATCGAGACAAAATAAAAAAAAAAAAAGTAAAATGGGCCCTAAGTTATTTTGGGAGACTTATTAAAAAAAACCTTCCCCAGGGGGTACGGGTCCTCGAGCGAGGGGAAAGGGAAATAAGTATTGACTTAGTTTAAATCAAGGAAAGGGCACACTGGGGTACGACCCAAGTGAGGGGAAGGGAAAAAAGTATTGACTTATTTTTAAAAAAAGGAAAGGCCACTGGGGTACGGTCCTCAACAGTGTTTTTTTCGTGTGAAGTGGTCCTTTATACTCTGACACTTTAGTTTACCAAGTCCCCGCTTTGGGACAGAGAAAAATGCACTCCCAGATGATGAGACGTCCACACGCCAAAGTCCGAGACCGGTGTCTCCTACCCAACCACTAAAAACTTGCTTTGCGGAGGAAAAACGGCAAATCCCCGGGGCGAAGCGAGGTAAAACCACAAAGTAAAAACCAAACGAGCCCACCCAGAAGGGACCACAAAACACCGGTCGGCCGAACGTCTTTTCCCCCCCAAAAATAGGGTATTTATACCCGAAAAAAACCCTCAGGCCTCCCCCGGGGATGGCGCGAAAAAAAGAAAAATGCAAATAAAGTTGACCCCACCCAATCCCGTCCAAACAACCAAAGCCAACAAACCCTAAAAGAAGGGAGAGAAAAAAAAAAACTACCAAAAGCCATTTCTCCCCTTCGGGTATGGACACTTTGGAAAAGGGAAAATAATTTTAGGAAAAAATGGGATGTACAATTTACGGTATGGGGGCTTTGGGAAATTAATACCTTTTATTTTTTCGGGGACTTTAAACCATCCCAAATAACGAGACTTGGTTTAAATACTTCTTTTTTTTTTTTTTTTAAATTTTTTTTTAATAACCATTGGGTTTCAAATTTTTTT